>NW_024096437.1:0-300000 GCF_016545825.1 Eucalyptus grandis
AGTCTTCTATACTCGGCTACACTTCAAAAGATGACCGACATCTCCTCCAACACTCATATACTTAAAGTCCATCGATCAATGTTGGCGTCCAAAAGTTCCTTCCTTTGTTATCCTTCTCCTCGCGGTCATATCCAACCACCCAATCCATCTACCGGTGGCAGTGGCAGCAGAGGTACCTTATCTAGTATGAAATGTTGATCCCCGAAGGGGTGAGTACAGCCACTCAGCAGGTAAAGGACCCAATAAACCACTCAATGCATCACACAATACAATCATAACAATCATAGCATAACACATGTCATTCATGCATCCATGCATAACTTACCTTGAAGCTATGCATATGTCATCACACCACATGTACATACATCCTCATATAACCTTCACCATCATGTCATACATGTACCATCATGCCATAGGTGCACATGCATCCATGCACTCACCATCATCATGTCATACATGTACCATCATGCCATAGGTGCACATACATCCATGCACTCACCATCATCATGTCACACATGTACCATCATGCCATATGTGCATATACCACCATGCTATATGTACACATCCATGCCCATGATTCATATCATCCATACTATCGTGTATACATCCCCATGAGATCCATTCAAGCCTTCATGATCACATTTTCAATGTTAGATAACATCAAGTTACTTTCATAAGCAGATCATGCATCATGCCATATGCATACATCCACGCACATGATTCAATTTCAATATTTATCTTTCATAAGGATTTCATCATTTTTCTTTCCAGGGACCAATGTTTGCATCCCTCATCTATCGCTCGTACCCAACTTGGCATTGCGAGGAACCTCCGGGCATGTATTCAAAATACAATCGGGCATCCGGCACACACCTCCGGGCATCTCGAAACTCCCGAGGACCCTCCGGAATTACGCCACTAGGCCACCGGGCATCCGGCATTTACACTCTCTGGTTGGGCATCTCGTACCCCAACTGGCATCACAAGGTATCCCCTCGACACACACCTCCAAGGCTTCCGGGATTACATACCGACATACCACTAGGCCTTCCCTTAAATTACGTACCGTATACCACCGGGCATCCCGACACTCCTGAGGCATCGTCGGCTCACACCTCCGACGGCCTTCTCACTTATCTTAGTTCACATTTTCAATTATAGTTCAATTTCAACATGGCATATGATGTGATGGAAAACAATATCATTTTCATCATTTGATTCTTATATGCATTTCCAATCATCATCATACATGCAGCAAGATGCAATCACTTATGACAATACAATCCATGGGATCCATACAACTTAGAATAATCCATACATCATGTCCTTTTTGAAATTTACCAAATTCCAGCTTACACAATTTCGGAAAACATATAAATTAAATATCCATATGATCTTCAAAAATCATAAAATCAGAGCTTGTGATATAAAAGACGTAAAGGTAGCAATTTTATGAAGAAAAAATGCCTAAAAGAGCTTCACACAAGAAGATATAGCTCACACAATACAGCATGCAAAATTCGAATAAAATCAGATTGCGCAGTTCTTGAAATATTTCGATTAAAATACCCGAATGACCTCCAAAAATTATGAAATTTTACCAGGTTATAGTCAAGACCCTAAGGTAGATTTTTCATACAGACATCTAGGTCAGATTATCTCTAGATAATTAACTATAGACGGTCGAAGCTCCTGTTCCTAGTACCGAACAGTCCAGATTTAACCGTCTCCGAAAAATGAAGATTTCACCTACTTATATTCCTTCATTTCCTCTGAATTTTTTGATATGTTTTGCCTCAATAGATCCACTACAACTTCCATAAAGGGATCTAGGTGAGATTCTCAAAGGATAGTCACCATATAGTCCACGAAGTCTCGGGAGTCCAGTACCGTACTTCCAGATCTGTCATCTTCAAAATAAAATCGTTTCACTAGGCTACACTTGCTCGTTGTACCTCAAATTTGAGTATGTTAATATTAAGGATGTTATATACAACTTTTGTGAAGAACTAAAAGTGAAATTCTCGGTAAAAAGTGACATGCAACCCACAAAACCACCAAGAGGTCAACAAAACAGTTTCAGATCTGGCGTTTTCGTAGAGGAAGAGTTTCACCCATTAAAACTCAGTCATTTTGTCTCAAATTTTAGTATGTTATACTTTGAGATGTTTTATACAACTTTCATGAAGGAGTCAAAGTAAAAATCCAACTCAAAACGCGCATGCAAGCCTCTACAAAATTCTGGGTCAGGCTGTATACACGAAAACAGCAAGCTATTTCAAAAACAAAACACACTAGATTCAGTTTCTCACTCCTAAACACCCGAAATTCAGCACCATTTCAAACACACATGCAAGACACACATGCAAGAGCAGAATATAGATCCCAACTTTGCCTTTGTATTGAGCAAACAACGGCACACGGACGGCGAACGCACGACGACGGGCGACGGACGGGCGGACGGTCGGCTTCTTCCTCCTCTCTCAGTTTCCCTCTCTCACTCTCTCGACAACTCTCTCTCTCACCCCCCTCAAACCGATCACTTCCCTTCTCTTTCTTTCTTTTTGGTGGTTTATATAATTGCATGCATCCTTATTTTGCATGGGGGACACTTGTCCCTAAGAAGGAGACAAGTGTCTCCCTTGTTGAAGACACTTGGATAACCCTTCATGCCACTTGTCACTTTTTATGCAAGCTGATGGGCCTCCTTGGGCCGGGCCTCTTGGCCCACTTTAGGCCCATCTCACTTGGGCCTAAAGTCTAAACTTAAATGGCCCAAGTTTATTTTTAATAATACATCTTAATCCTTATTTAAATAAATACCTAATTGCATAATAAAATGGCCAAAAGATTTTGTGACATTAATCCATCAAATCTATAAAGTGCATAGTCAAGAACAAAGTCTTCTTTATCAAATTGTCCTATGTCCAATTTAAATAGTCCATAGAAAAATATCAATAATAAGCCCATAATTCCTACATCACTTTAGGGCATTTGATTTTGATTTTGATTTATAGAATCAATTAACATTTTCATAAGGGGTTCGGTCCAAGAGATAAAATATCGTGGCCGATGATGTAATTGTCCCTATGACCATTCAAAGACAAATATCGTTTCCCTCAAAATCATTATTGTGGGTTGAAATTCCGGATGCCCAAAGTGGCCCTTGTGATGACCCTTTTAGTGGCCTTTGTGGTGACCTTAGTGAAGAATCTTGTGGTGGCCCTTCGGTTGGGCCACTATTGACAACTGAGCTCTAGCTTGCCTTCTTCAAATCTAAGAAAAAGGCAAAGGACATTATAAATATAACATCATGCCATATTGGAATGTAAAGGAAAAGTAAACTCAAATTATTGAACTTACTAGATATTTTTTTCTCTGTTGCTACTGAAGAACGATCGACTTAAGCGGCTCTCCGATTGCTTCAGCCGATGTTGCAGCTGATTGTCTTCTACCTTGCCTTCTTTGAATAGGCCCTTCGGTTTCAGTTATAGCAGGCTTCGGCCAATCCTTCAGGTGGCTGTCTTCTACCTTGCCTTCTACCTTGCCTTCTTTTGAACATGCCCTTCATTTCAAGTACAACAGGGGCTTCGGCCAATTCTTCACGTGTGATTCTTGTGACTTGACAAAGACAGAAATATTACATATATGTCACTTATATCTATGTACATATTTGTAACAAACCATAAAGCAACATAAACACAATTGTCATGACTTACTGGGTTTATTGTCGTCGACTGAAGAACAGTCGACTCACTTCGCCTTTCTATTTCTCCTTCTCAAACTGTCCCTTCACTAGGCCCTTCGGCTGGTCTCAATTGTTCCTGTTGCTTCCTTAATTGACAACCCTTAATATTGTGCCCTGCTATGTGGAAAAAATAGCACTTTATCGGTACACCTGTCATATTCATCCTACGCTAACATGAGACCTCTCCCTCCGTCATTCTTCATTTTTGCTTTGGTCTTCCCATTTTCTTCTTTATTGGCAAAGGTTGAGGTGCTTCATGATCTTTTGGCTCCAAGAACTTGCTACTTCTGATTGGCTGCAACATGAATTAATACGAAGCAAGATATTTCGATTTCTTGTACCAATCATCAATGTAGTCTTCTGTGATGTGGCCCTTCAATTGAATGGCACATATGGCATGTGCACAAGGAATTCCACTTAGTTGCCATACTCTACATGAACACTTCCTCGTACCTAAATGGACAACATATTTATCGGAACCCTTCATTATCTCATATCCTACACCCCTATTCCAAATGGGATGACAATACCTACTTGCAGCCAAGTCGTCATCCAATTTCTTAGCAATCCCAGGACCACATAGCTTAATCCACTTTGTAGCCTCATCTCTTTGTCTGTGTAGCTGAGCCATGACCATAACTCGTATGTCTTCAAGCATTGAGATAATTGGTTTGCATATGGCATCTATTATCCTCCCATTGTATGCTTCGCAAATGTTGTTATCGATGTGATTGCACTTGAATTCCTCGCTGAAGAACGCCCTACACCAATGCTTCGGTTCTGTTTGGAATAGTGCATCATAACCATCCTTTGTCAATTGAAGCATCTCTTATTTGGCCATCCTAAAGTCAGTCATATTCGTGCTCTTTACTAGCTACCAAAATTGCGACTGCAGCTTGTCTCCTTTATATGTCTTTGCCCAATTGGCGTATATGTACCGCACACACATTCGATGTTCAGCATAAGGCAACACCTCATCTATTGCTGGAACCAGTCCCTGCAATAATTCAAAATATAAAAAATGTAAGCAAATGACATGTTGATATCAAAAAGCAAACAAGTGACTAAATTTTTCAAAAAGCAAACATTACCTTTTGTTGGTCACTTATGAACGCCCACCTTGCCCCATTTGTTATCTCCAAATCAGTCATCAAATTTTTTAGGAACTAGGACCAATTGTCCTTGTTCTCTACCTTCACAACAGCCCAAGCCAGTGGAAACATTTGGTTGTTTCCATCTCTTCCAATTGCAGCCAGCAATTCTCCCTTGCACAAGCCCTTCAAAAAACACCCGTCCAATCCTATAATCCGTCTACAACCAGATAAAAATCCTCGTTTGCATGCATCGAAGCAAACATAGAACTTATTGAACTTGGTCCCAATATCAAGAAGTGGTCTCTCCACAACCTCTACATACACTCTACTTGAAGGATTTTGCAGCCTCCACTCCTAAGCATAATCCCACAACTGTCCATATTCACTGTTGTACTGACGAATGAGTATCTTCATCACCTTTTGCTTCAATCTTTTGCATTAATTACTGGATTATGCCTACTTGCTCCTTCACCATTATCCTGAACTGAGTACTATTCATCTGAGGCATCAACTTAATCAATTCAAAGAAGTGCTTGGACAACCATGCATTTATTACCCTTTTATTTTCAAAATTAATGGAGCAAGTATGTTCCTCTTGGTAGACTCTAATCTGGAAAGATCCACCTCTCCTAACAAATGCGCCATATATCTTCCATGGACAATTTTGCTGTGAACACCTAGCTCTTACAAAGGTCTTAGTGTTTCTAATGAAGTCAATATTCCTTTGTGCAGCAATGGAGTTCTTCAGTATAGCTTCTTTAAATTGTTTCGCATCTTGAAATTTCATACCTACTGACAAAGTAGGAGAGGCAACGAATGGATCATAAGAAGGAAACTTACTTTTCCTTCTATGCACAACTCCTTCATCTTCTTCAAGCTCATTTTGGGAAGTAGCATTCTCGATGCTTTTTTCATAATCAGTCTCCTCACCAGTAGCACTAGCATCTGCAGGGCCTTTGGCCCTGTATGGAACTTCATCAGCTACCTACAAAGCTACAAACTTAGTTGTCAAAAAATCCCTTCGTTGTTTTCTTGACTGTACAAGCTCCTCGTTGTCATTATCACTTATAAATTTTCAACAGGCAACCCTTCATCATCATCATCATCACTTGATTCAGCTACTTCCCAATCTAATTCAGAGATTGTGACATCACTTATGTCATCATCACTTTGGTGAACTGCATTTGCACTCCTCTCATGTCCATCATATTTATCCTGCCCTCCTTTGACCTTAATGTCAGTACTACCTTGAATACCATCTCCTTCTTGTCCTACTTGGGCGCTCTTTCCATCATCATATTCGTCCTCACTTTTACTATTGTACTCAACATATATTTTTACCTCTTCACCATGAAGATAATGGTATAGAACATCCTTAAAACAATTATCATCTTCTAAGCATCTCAAACCATCTCTTAAGTCTTTCCCAGGAATACAATACAACAACTTCTGAAAGGCAAATAAGTCTTTATATCCCTAAGAAATCCTATATAAGATGCCTTCTTTATCTCCACAAAGATGGTGCCCTCATTTCCACCCTCATACTCCCACTCATCCTCCCCAATCACAAATTCCCCATTATAGCAAACTATGACAGCGACATAATCCTTGTCATGAGCCATTTTTGCACCAAGAACAAGAAAAAGAATAATTAGTTTTTGGGACTACATCCACAAAGGGCAATAGACAATTGCACATGGAAGTCCCCCCACTCTCATGGGCTTTGTAAATAGAGGTCCCCACACTGACATTATGCCCCTACATGACAGCCAAAAAAGAGGTCGCCACTAATTGCCTTCCATTCCCTTAAAATATTAACCAAAAACAGAGGTCACCACAACAAATATAGCCTAAGCAATTTTGTCTACTATCTTTTGTTGAACTAAACCTACGATGTGAGTGAATGTACATCAACTTAATCAAACAGAGGTCCCCACACTGACATTATGCCCCTACATGACAACCAAAAAGGAGGTCGCCACTTTAATTATTTGCCTTCCATTTCCTTAAAATATTAACCAAAATCAGAGGTCTCCACAACAAGCATAGCCCAAGCAATTTTGTCTACTATGTTTTGTTGAACTAAACCTGCGATGTGAGAGAATGTACATCAACTTAATCAAATCTATGACCAATATGAAAACACATACAAAAAATTAAGGAAAGCTCGATTATAGGGTGAAAGTTCTGTTTCTCATCAAACCAAAAGAGATACCCTACTCTATGATGTCTGGCCATTAATATATTGTGTTAAGAGGTCATTACACAAACCAACAGGTCATTACACAATTAGGAAATAAGAGTAAAAGAACCAAAAGATCATAATCAAGGGAACAAAAGCAAATTGATAACAAAGTTGCGTGCTCTTTGTAGGGCACTTGAGGGCCATTATTTCACACCTTCCACCTTAATCCATCTATCATATTTCACCTGATTCAATGTTTCGTTTCACTCAAACACACTAGTTCCTAGTTTCACCTTATTCAATATTTTCGTTTCACTTGAGCATCGACTACAGAAATCATCGACCGAGGCAAGCATCTCCACACGAGGGAGTAGCCAAACATAGCACGCGCATTTCAACAAAAATTCCATCAAAGCCCTAATAAAATAATCGAGCCCTTCGATCCCTAATTTCATCACCGGGGGGGGGAGAAGGGGCCGAACTCGGGAGGAGCAATGATGGTGAGCGGTGACAACGACCAATGATGGTGAGCGCGCAGCGACCAACAACAGTAACTGATGACCACCTCTGGGCGTGAATGGCAATAGAGAGAAGGGCCTGAGATCTAGTGTGAACGCGGACGGGGAGGAACGGTGACGGCCAGGTGTGCTTAAGCCAAAATGACCTAAACGACCTCGTTCAACATCAAGGAAAAATGATGTCGTTTAGGTCAGCTCACTCAATGTAGATGGACGACGTTGTTTTTGTTGTCCACGTGGGCTTTTTTTTTAAAAAAACATTTGTCACCTCAATAAAAGAACTCGCCGGAAAATGCCACGTATGCAATTTGGCCGGATTTTGGCTGGATTGACACTCAAGTGATCCATTTTGCTCCGATTTTGGCACTTAAGTGTACCTTTCGTAAGTTATGGCACTTAAGTGTCCCTTTCTGCCAAGTTATGGCACTCTAGGGGTCTGCATGTCCATGCTGAGAGCTTGCATGATTGATTTTAAAGGAAATTGGGACGAGAAGTTACATTTAGTGGAGTTTGCGTATAACAATAGCTTTCAGGAAAGTATCGGTATGGCTCCATATGAGGTGCTATATGGAAGGATCTGCAGGACTTTTGTTTGTTGGAATGAGGTGGGTGAGAGAAGACTAACAGGACCTGAGTTGGTACAAGTTAAGTTGGACATGGTAGAAATCATTAGAAATAGACTTAAGACAGCCTAGAGTCGATAGAAAAGTTACGCAGTTAAGCATAGGAGACCGTTAGAATTTAACGTGGGAGATCAGGTATTTTTAAAGGTGTCACCGATGAAGGGTATACCACGATTTGGAAATAATGGCAAGTTGAGCCCAAGATTTGTTGGACATTTTGAGATCCTTGAAAGGATAGGGGATTTGGCCTATCGATTGGCATTGCCCCCTAAATTGTCAAATCTACATGATGTCTTCCATGTGTCAATGTTAAGGAAGTATCATCCCGATCCTACTCAGGTACTTGATCGTGAGGTTATCAAAGTAGATGAAAAAGTGAGATATGTGGAGGAGCCGATGTAGATATTGGATTGTAATGAGCAAGTCCTCCGAACGAAGGTGATCCCACTAATTAAAGTCTTGTGGCGACACCACGACGTGGAAGAGGCTATGTGGGAAAGTGAGAGGGAGATGAGGCAAAAGTACCCTCATCTTTTCAATGAAATGTAAGAGGCGCTCAATTTCGAGGATGAAATTCTTTAAGTAGAGGAGATTTGTGATATTTGGACTTTGCCCGAGCCTCGAGTACGTAATGGTCCATGTCGTGTCAACAAGTTTGTTGTCGGACTACGTTATTGACACCATTCACGGCCACCATTCACCACCACCATCCCCGTACCGAACTGTCATGTCTCATCACATCCCTGCAACACCACGTCATCGTCACATCTCCGCCGCATTGTGACAACTTGACCGTCACCTAGTCCATCACTTCATTTAAATTTTCTTCGTGAAATGCCACCAATAAGACCAATGTTTACCCTCCTTAGTACGTCGCCAAGCTGAGTTCCATGCAAGTCGCTTCCATTCCCATGCATACGTTCACGCAGCAAGGGAAGAGCCGAGAATCCCCACCTTCGTCACGTCGACTTCCCCAACCCTACTCGGCGATCAACAAAAAAGGGAGTTGTTGACTTAAGAGGGACAGCCACGTTGCCGCCGTTTCCTCAAGGTGGTGAGAAGAACCACCGGCGTTGGACACGTCTCCCCCACCTGTCCTCCGTTTGAGCTGCCACCGAAGAGGTGAAATGTTGACTGATGCAGTCAACTAGCAGAGAGGCCAAGGCAGAAAGAGGACCGTTCTTCTTCTTCCCTCAGCAACCACGACTCCTTCATTTTGCAGCAGACCTCAACCAGAAAAGAAACTCTCACAACTCGGTTGTCCCCCTTCGCTGCTCGACGCCGACCACCGCACCACCATCTCACCTCATCTCCGTTGCTGGCCAAGAGATTTCCCCCTTTCGCCGTTGCTCAGCCCGCGTCGCTTGCCGCTCCACCACTTCGCCGTCGCACCACCATCACCTCACCTCGCCACCAGCCGTGCCCACAGCTCGCAACTTGCAGGTTTAAGGCAAGTGGAGGTCTTGTTACTCTATATTGCGTGGTACTGCCTTACTCAGGTTTCCATTCTAGGATTCGAGCAAAATTGGGCTCGAATGCCTCGAGCTACTGTGTATTCGGGTCTATTCTTGGCGAGTTGAGCTGGATTCAGTATTGACTCGCCTTGTTGTGCATGGTGACGACGGTCGGCACGATTGGCACTAGTTCGGGTGTGAAGCTGTGGGTCTCATCAATCGTCGAATAATTAGTACTAGTTTTTTGTATGGTCGAGTCGTTGCTGGACGGTCCGATCCCGTTACGGCCTTGTTCGGATTTGAGGTAAGTTGATGTGTACCGTAATGTTAGGACAGTTCAGCGTTGGTTTGCCTAGTGTTCAGATGCTAGAATTCCTTAGGCGAATCGTTGGAATTGAGTCGACTTAGAATAGTATAGCTTCGATTAGAATGTTGGCTTTAGTCTTATGCGTCCATACGTGGTTTGGTCTAGATATGTTGGATGGCATCCATATAATCTTTAAGTGTTGCGCCATAGATTGAATTAATATTGATACAGTGGGTCCATCGTGGCGACAATGCCCCGAGTGTTGGGATGTTTGGAGGGGCGTGAAAATGATGCCCTCTGGATGCCTGGGGAATGTGATTGAGCCCCAGAGGTCCTCGCGATGCCAGATCGGGTGCGAGATGCCTGGAGGTGTAATGCGACACTCTTCGAACGCCCAAGGACTGAAACAAGAACCCGAAGGGCCTCGTGATGCCAGGTGGGATGCGAGATGCCTGGAGGGGTCCAACACAGGTCCCTTCGAAAGATGGCAGCAGATAGAACCAAAGTCAATATGATTATTGAATTTTCCCGAATGTCTATTTGCTCCTTGGTGTGTCATTCTGTGAAATTCCTTTAGAGTTACGGTAACTGAGTTATTTCAATTTCCCACATAGTATGTTTAGGATCCCGTCGAATGAGTAGTGTTAAACTTATGTAATATGGTCTAACGGGCTTTCATTTGCTGAGTGGTTGTATTCACCCATTGTGGGATTATTACATTTTAGACACGTAGTCATGCCACTCCAACCTGTATCTTCCACCATGCTCTATGGCATCTCCACTGACCTCACGTGGGATTAGGTGGAGCACGTGGACCCTGGCTTCCTGGATGTCACATTCATCCGGATTACTGTGATTCTGACGGTGGATGCCGGTCTCCCGACGGGCCCTGTGCTAATGGGGTTCATAGTACTATACACCCTGGTCAATGGGTGTACTGTGGGGCTGCTTCCACTCTCGGATGACGGTGACGACGGTACTAGTGGGGTCGAGTAGGCAGAGGACCCAGGGAAGGAAGGTTGCATTTTTGGACAAGACCAAGATGTGATATGAAGATAGCCGTGTGAATAGACTGTAGGATGGTCAGGGCAGAATTTTGGGATAGCTAGAAAAAGGGAACTTTTTGGCCTTAATGTACCGACCTAAGTCGTCTAGAACATATAAATAAATAAAGTGCTTGGTTTTATATTTCATGTACGTCGTTTTAAGTTATATTGGAGTTGTCGATACACGCTTCCGCAACAAAATAATAGCAAAGACAGGGAATGCCGTGGCGACCCTAACAGGTCGAGGGTCATCACACGACAACCCCAGCTAATCGATGACAAGGGCCATGACATTTGCCCTAATCTAGGTGAGGCCTTGTAGGCCCTTGCCACCGGTCGGTCAGGGTTGCCGACCCTTCTCAATGACGGTGGGGAGGTGGTCGTGAGGGCTTGCATAGCCCCTCGTCGAACATGTGCTTCCTTTTTTAAAAACAAATTTAGTTTTAAATTTAATTTAATTAATTTTTATATTAAAATTTAAATAAGAGGCAAAATGACGTCATTTTGGCTCTTCTTTAGTAACTCAGCTTTACAACGAGCCACGTAGGTGACTTATATTTTAAAATAAGCCATGTTGGATTTCATGCACCCTTCACTGGAGCTAGCACTTAAATGTCCCACTTTTCAAAGAAAGCGGCACTTAAATGTACATTTGGGAACTTTTATCACTTAAGTATCTCCATACTAAGTTTTGGTACTTACGTTGTACTTCTGCCACCTCGTATGGATAGGTAAACGAGATCACTCTGTTATAACCTAATTTGGGGGAAATGAACGCACATAAGCATCAAATATAAGACAACACCAATCTATGACAAAGGTCCAACCGCTTCATTTTATTCATAAATGGAAAAAGATAATTATTCAATAAAACTCCTAAACAATGACTATGAAAGTAGAAAACTTGCAAAATCCCTAAACAAATATTCTAGAAAAGTAAATGACTCAACTTCCTAAATAATAAATCTAGAAATGGAAGATAGATTCAAGCCTGTTTATTTGGCTTGATCTATACACACCTGGGAAACGACACTATTTTGGAACTGCTCATAAGTTCGAGCTAACTTGGAGGCATGTCCTTTGACTTCTTTAGTCTTCCTATTCAATGTGACGCACACATGATATTTTATATATATATATATATATATATATATTTGTTCTTTTTTAATTAAAATTGAAATTAAAATTACCCAATAATTCAACATGCAACTTAAATTAGGGAAAAGAAAATCTCACATCCCGAAGCAATGTTTTTGGTATTTTTTTACTTTAGAAATTTGGAAAATGAATTATCTGATCTAAACATGCAATCTAGCCTATAATAGGCAATATTTTAACAAGAATCAAATCCAATTCAAATATATTTCTTTTGGGTTTTCTTTTTTAAGAAAAGCAATTAAACAATGGATAGATATTCAATTAAACAATGCAATCCACAATCTTATGATGATCAAATCCAAGTGATTATGGATATTGATGGAAGATTATCTATTCAAATTTGGAAATAGGTAAATTAACGATCGATGTAAGATTATCCGCACCCTAGGCATCGTCTCTAGTAGTTAGATATGTTCAGGAGTATTGTTAAGATAGGAAAGGTTCTTAACTTGAGGGAGCACCTTAGGATTTTGTGGATATTACATTATTTAAGTAAATATCTAGCGAAATACACCTAATATCTAACATGATATAGCAATCAATTGTAGAATATATCAAATCACCCAAATAAGATAATTAAATATTCTAAATTTAGTAGGGATATTCACCTTACCTAATATGAGAATTTTATTTGCAAATTTGGTTGCAATGTGATCAGACTAGGATTGCAACCGGCTCCTCATGGGTGAATATGTTGGGGTTTCATGAATCATGTATAGGTAACATTAACAAAAATACAGCGGAAACAAAGATGATATATTTTATACATGATTTTCCGAAGGCATTGTTCGTGCGTTTTAATAAAAAAATCTGAATATAAGAGGGAGTTAAACGAATTACCTCTCGAAGCGCGCTTTAAATGAATTGATTCGGATGTTCTTCAATTCGAGCCTCGCAAACGTCGGACCTCTAATTCTGACACACCACCAATAGATGTCGAATGGAAGAGAGAACTTTCGGATAATCACCACTATGATTATGCTAGCAATCTCGTGGAGACAATCCCCGTATCTTTAATGTTTTTAGCCACGGCCAAAATGAGAGAATCTCTTTTCTTTCTCGTGTACCAACACACAAGAACATGCACGCCTTTTTCTCTCTATCTTTTGCAACCTTTTAGAAGCATTTAAAAAAAAAAAAACTTTCATGAATCAGCAACGGTTGCTGATCGTGCATGATCATGCATGATGCTTCGTGCATGTGCATGAACAGCCAGCAACGGTTGCTAACCGTTTTGTTGACCGTTCATGCACGATGCTTTGTTTATGATGGTCAGCAATGAACCTTCCCTTTTTAATTTTTTGAATTATCATTATTAAAATATGCACATATCATGTGCGTTGCAAATGGTTGGCAACAATTGCTGATCATTTGCACATTGATTAATTAATTAATTAAATGAATAAATAAATAATTAATTAATCCCTTTAAAAAAATAAAAGGACTTAATCTTTATATGTACATTTGGAATACATTAACATATATTCACTTTGGGCATGTATGTGCATCATATGCAAGTAGGCTCGTGACTATAATACAAATTAAATTAAATCTCATTTAATTTAATTTCAAGTCGACTCAATTCGATTGCAGTAATTGCAAACACATCTGCAACATTATTTCTCTCTTGTTCCACGTTATCCTAATTTTTTATGGTATGTGACATCCTTAGGTTCATCACTAAGCTGGTAGTAAGACTTGTACTAACACATTAGTACTCCCAAAAGAATTAATTGTCTCGATTAATCTTTGGGTCCTACAAGTCATGATTGACATCTAGCAATATGTCATGGCTACCCAGATAGTGTGAATGTTTTAAGAACATAATGAACCCGTCAGCTTTAGCTACAGTATAATTCAATCATTATGTCTTACTATGTCCCGATTAAACAAAAACCATGGAATATTTGTGAAGTCACAAATTTGATAATATGCACAAATCTAATTAACATGCATTTTATTCGAGATATAAATAATTTATTCTTAGTTACAACCCCGGCCAGGGATTTCAATGCAATGTCATAATTAGATTGCATAGGATATCATTATTATACCTTGCATGTAACAAGGAGACATATTTCATATTGCGCACACGTGTAACTTCGTATATGACCAAACTATGACCATTAGGTATAAAGACGGATCAACGACTCAGCATTACGTGCACCTGTGAATCATACTTGTTTGAGACACAAGTTAACACTGTGCCTCAGGTCTAAGTATTATTTACACAAGAACAAAGCATGAACAAATAGACATTGACCATGCTAAAAGCTTCCATGTCACTAATCGTTCCATATGTGTCACGTTTAGTGAACTTGTCTAATACAAACACTCATGTTCTTAACTCAGGCATCACAATACCCACTGACTTGTGACTCATCATTCCCTTAAGTATCCAATACTTAATGGTTAAGTTATGAACACACCGGTCTCAACAGGATTATTAATATCCACTCAATAATCCATCAACCGGGAACGATTTAAAGATTCAGTCTAACTATGAAGCCGTCACATATTCTTAACTTCTCAAGAATAGATCTAGTTGCAACTGATCTTATGGAATCATTCGTAAATATAAAATAATTGGACAAATGAATGGATACGTCACTACCATTAATTAAATAATAATAATGATAGTATAAATGAAATCCCTAATATATAACTATTACATGGTAGCTTTAGGGCATACATCTAACAGAATGGGGGTGGTGAGCGGCGGCTCATGCTCGAGGTACAGGGAGTCTCATGATGTGAGACGGCAATTCCGACGTTTGTCGGCCAAACCGAGGGACTTGTGATGATGAAAGCCTCGGTGTCGTTGGAGCTGGGTCGCCGAGATTTGACGCAGTTGCAACGTGAGCACAAGGTGCAGTAATAGCCAATGACAAGGCGAAAGTAGCGAGCTCGTAGGGAGCGTCCGTTCTTCACCCGTATCGTGCGAGGGACATGGAAATCCTCCAAGTGGGCGTCTTGAATTTGACCGCAAGGGGATGCGTGACCAAGTCAAACCGCACTCACCAGAGAGACCACAAACATCAATGTTGGATCACCATCACTGCCACGTTTCTCTCTCTATTATGGCCATCTCTCTCTTCGTATCTTTTGTGGACGTCACGGACTCCCTTGCTGGGCCACGCTTCGAGGGAATCGGAGCCGCGAAGACCATCGAAGTCTGGTGCCTCGTCAATGCTGGTTGGTGTCGGGATTTTGACAGCGAACTCGTTGGGAAGAAGTAGCACCGGCAGAGATCACAGCGGCGTTGTTCAGCAAGGAGAGGCGCCGGCTAAGGGATGTCTCGGCCGTTAAGAGCTCCTGGAGGAGCTTCCTCTCCTCTCTCAATTCTCACGTGTATTTTCTCTAGTGTGTATTGTGATATTCTGATTGCCGACCTCTAACCAGTGAGGCATATGTCTTATTTGTAGTGCAAAACCTAGGTTAACTTCAATATTATGGACTTAACTAGGCCTTTTCCATGTGATGAGGTGAATTAAGCTCAAAGCCTATTTTAAATAATTCCCACGGGCTGAAATTAGATTAAATTAACCTCAATTTGGCCTGTCTTCCCATGCAAATTTCGCACACTTGGACCCCTAGTGCTGGTCGAATTTTGTCCCGCTACATGGGCTCAATCCATTTACTTTTAAGTTCATGACCATCCACTGCCGGTTCAATGCTAATGTAATGAAAATATAATTAAATTAATTAAATGATAAATGCTCATAAAATTATATGCTATGCAATTTAATTATAATATTTTTGTTTAGGGGTTAAAAATAATCCTAATTTTCTATATAATAAACGATGACAGGGTCAACAAAATTTAGGTGTTAACATTTAGTGTTTGGTGACTCATGTTAGATACGGAACTTGTCAACATAAATGCAGTTTGCCCACTATGGCCCCTTGTGATGGATAGGCACAGCATATAAAACCACATGTCATTGCGCCTACGAAACATGCCATCGATGTAACCACTGGGGGTTCGCCCCAGTGGCCACCCTTCCAACATGGAAGGGGGAGGTGAGGGGTTCAAATCCCCACCTTCTCAGGAGGGGATGGGGGGTAGGGACGCGTAAGTTTGAGAGTGGGTTGCGACTCCCACGCCCTGCAGGAGGCAGGGCACAAGTCTGCGAGTGAGTGTAGAGTAGACATAGAGTAGGACTAACAAAAAAAAAAAAACATGCTATCGATGTTGTCTCGTGTCCAGTTGTAGATGATAGAAGAAGTCCTTCGGATTGCTTTTCGCAATTTAAAAACTTGCAAAAGGAGATCGTCAAACTGTGGATGGAATGCAATGTCACATTAGTTTTTTTTTGGTCTAAATGTCTCATTAGTTCACAGGCGCTACTTTTTCCTTATGTTTAAAGGTGATCCGATAACCCTCTCTACATGGAGGTAGAGTTCAGGAAGTTGTCCTTTCTTGGAGATAAAATTTGCCCGATGTGATCAAGCTCTGGAAGATGGTTTGACCTTGAGCACTGATTCAAATTATCGAATTCTATCGTGACTCTTCCGACATAGGCATTGGAAAAAGACGGGTACTGAGGTAATGTTGAATTAGGGACCAACGGTCTGCAATCGACTTGGGTTCTCTCACATCTTTACCTCATGCAGCGTTGGGATTAACGTTTTAATTTGATTAACTCCAAGAGAATTCTAAATGAAGAGTTGCCATTAACCTATTAGGGTCGCCACTTCCTACACAACCAAAAAATTGGGGTCGAGGATTTTATTACACTAATTATAATAGTGTCCTTTCAGTACCTAAACTTGATTATTTAGCATCCATGCAATCTTTTACCGATTATGAGTCATAAAGTTCTTGTCTGCTAGGTGTCTATGCAATGTTTTTATGTTTATTATGATCCTAGATTGAAACTTGACCACTCAACTATGAAAATGAATCACAACATGGAAAATTTGCTAAAAGCAATCACAACAAAGGTGTGGCATCCCAAAATTTCATGGCAATTCCTAAAGGCATTACGACCTATGGAAAAGTGAATGGTTGTGATGTTGAAGTATGTTGTGGCCACTAGACCGAAAAATTGTAATAGATTAAGGCCGAGCATTTTAATGGACAATTATTTGGTTGAAAATATATCCTATGTCCATGAGTGATTAAGGATTTGTATTAAAGGATAAATTGATAGAAATTTTTTATTCTTGGCTATGTACTTTATAAGTTGAATTTTTATTGATTTATATTAAAAAAAAAAAATTTATGGCCATGTGAATATTTGAGATTATGAAATTAAGTGGGGATTAAAGTAAATTGTTAAGAGCAATTATGGGCTTATTTAGTATTGTTTTGAGCCATTAAAAAGTTGGACTTTGGACCCAAAAGTGTCGGACCCAAAGTGGGCCAAGAGGCCCGGCCCAAGGAGCCCATGAAGTAGTCGACCAAGGCTGGCCCAAGCCCAGCCAAATGAGGCCCATCTTCTTTCCATGCAAATCCACAAGTGGCAAGAGAAGCTTGCCAAGTGTCTTTCCCCTAGAGCCAAGTAGCATTAGCCATGCAAACCAAATGATTTCAAATGATGAAGGGGAAAGAAAGAGAGGGAGAGTGGGCAGATTGAGAGAGGGTTACCGAGAGAGAGAGAGAGTGTGAAATCGAGAGAGGGAGAGCGAGCGTGCAAGGAAGAAGGAGGAGGTTCGTCGCTGCCGTCGAGCCGCCGTTTGCTTGCTGTGTTTTGCTTGGATTAGAGGTAAGTAGAGTCCATTGATCTATCCCTCGCTTGCTGTGTTTTGTGTGTGATGAATGGTGAATCTCGGATGTGGATGAAGTGTGAAATTTCGAAGTTATAGGAGCTGTGTTCTAGCCTAGTATTCTGTTTCTGGAAAAACAGTCCGACCTTTGATGATTTCGTGAGTTTCATGCAATATTATAGTTGAAATATGACTTTGACTTCTCGATGAAAGTTGTAAAGGACTTCTTGAAGAATAACATATCAAAATTTGAAAGTAAACGGATAAGTATAGGTCGATGAAACCATTTTTCTTTGATGAAGCAAGATCTGGAAACTGTTATGTTGATCTGTTGTGCTTCCGTGAATTTTGTGAATTTATCCAGTCCGAATTTGATTTCATGGTCTTGATGAGAGTTCTATATGACATCTTGAGGAGCAACATACTAAAATTTGAGGATAAACAGACAAGTAATGATCGGGGAAAACGATTTTCTTTGAAAATGATGAATCTGGACAGTGAACCGAGAGATGGGAAGAGATATAAAAATTATATCTTTTAATTCAAAAGGAATTAAATTTTATTTCTTCATGAGACTTTTACCCCCATGTCTCAATTATAACATATTAAAGTCTTAGAATTTTCGGAGTTCATTTAAGGGTTTAATCGAAATTATTTCCGAAACTGTGCAAAAGTGGTACGGGAATTTCTTTTGCTGTGATGTATGGATTTATGTTATTGATGTGAAACTTTTTTGACATAGTGTTCTTCATCAAATATCTTCCCCTGGATCTTGTTTACATCGTGATAAATTTTCAAAATTTATGGAGATCGTTTACTATTTTCTTTTCCAGAATTTTTATTAAAGAAGTGCATTCTGCTTTATCCGAAATTTGCTGTATTTTCAAGAATAAATGGACTGCCCTACGAAATATGATGTCTTGAGTGGTTATATATGCTGCATATATGGTGATGTTTGGCATATCATATGACATCAAAAAATGGTTTAGATCTTTGATATTGTTGCATTAAATGCCATGATGAAAATGGGACATATATGAGATTATATATTGTGATAATAACGAGACTGTCAGAGGTGTGAGCCGATGATGCCCCAGGAGTGTTGGGATGCTCGGAGTGTGGGTGCCGGATGCCCGGAGTGTGTGTGCCGGATGTCCTCGGAAGTTTTGAGATGCCCGGACGTGTGTGCCGGAAGCCCTAGAGGTGTGTGCCAGGGGGATTCCTCGTGATGCGAGTTGGGGTATGGGATGCCCAAAGTGTGTGTGCCGGGGGGATTCCTCGTGATGCGAGTTGGGGCACAGGATGCTCGGAGAGGCTCCTCGCGATGCCAGGTTGGATGCGAGCGATAAATTGTGGGATGCAAACATTGGTCCTTAGGAAGAAAATTGATGTGATCTAATTGAAAGATAAAGATCGAGAATTGAATCATGCGCATGGATATGTGCATATGGCATGGGATGAACCTCATGGGAATGCAAGCATGGAGTGCATGGTGGTATATGCACGTTGCATGGTGATATATACTTGGCTGCTTGATGATACATGTATAAGTGCATGGTGGTATATGCACGTTGCATGGTGATATATGCATGGCTGCTTGATGATATAAGTACAAGTGTGTGGTGGTATATGCACGTTGTATGGTGATATATGCATGGTTGCTTGATGATATGAGTACAAGTTCATGGTGGTATATGCATGTTGTATGGTGATATATGCATGGCTGTAAGGTGACGTATGCTCGAATGCATGAATGATATGTGCTTTCTTCATGATACCTTGATTGTTCTGTCTGACGCATCGTGTAGTTTAGTGAATCTTTACTGCTGAGTGGTTGTATTCACCCTGTTTGGGACTAACATTTCAGACTAGATAAGATACCTCTGTTGCCACTACCACCGATAGATGGATCAAGTGGTTGGATATGACCGCGAGGAGGAGGATAGCAAAGGAAGGAACTTTTGGACGCCGACACTAATCGATGGACTTTAAGTATACGACTGTTGGAAGAGATGTCGGTCATCTTTTGAAGTATAGCCGAGTATAGAAGACTATGGCATTTTGATGTACCGATGAATGATGTCCATCTGGTTTAAGTAAATAAAAGTGTTCGGCTTATTAATGTTTAGTGGGTGTGCATCGTTTTCTGAATATAGGGAATGGAGTTGTTGGGTACGCTTCTGCCTTATTTCTGCGCAGGGACCTATGAAAAAAAATATGTATATATATACACCCTTAGGATTGATAGACCTTCAGATCAAGTGAAAGGTAAGCGAACAGTGGCGACCCTAATGGTTCGTGGGCTGTCGAGGGGTGCCACATTAAATGTTATCAGAGCAATGGTTATAGTTGGAGTGATAAGGATCCTCATTTGGAAATTGAGGAATATGATGACAATGCACACCATAGGATATTAACTAGAATAGTTGGGTAACTTTGAATAACGAGTGATGGGTATTCACTCGTAGATCCCTAGTAGTTTATTATGAGTTGCTTTTAGGTGCCAGTAACATGTTTATGTTACTTATATAGTTATAGTTGCTTGTAAATGGAGACGTTGAGTTACATATTATTCTTGAGGTAAATGCTTGGAAAACTGAAGGGAAATCATGGTACGAACTGGGAGTTCTCATCCATTGAGGGCTGAAGCCTCTGCTTCGAGGGCTAAACCCCAGATGGAAGATATCCTGTAGACATTGGCCAATATAGGAAATTTGATAGAAAGGCAAGCGCAGCAACAACCTGGAGTGGGATGTCGCCCTCAAGGACTGGTGGAGCAATTTTTGAAGTTGAAACCACCTAAGTTTGGTGGAATGGGAAGTCCTGAGGAGGTGAAACATTGGATTGATGGGATAGAATAGATTTTCCGGTTGTTAGACTGTAGTGATGTTGAGAAAATAGTTTTGGCAGAGTACCAGCTGAAGGGAAATGCAAATTCTTGGTGGAGAGCTTCGAGGGATACGATTTTTCCACTAGGTACTTGATGTGAACTCGGGATGAGTTTGTTAGAGCTTTTAATAGGAAGCATTTTTCTGATTGTGCTAAGGATAGGAAGATCATTGAATTTATTCAGTTGGAACAAAGGGAGCTGACAGTGGATCAGTATAAGACAAAATTTTCTGAACTGTCTAGGTATGCTCCCAGATTGATTGAGGATCGTGAGGAAAAAGCTAAGAGATTCCTGAAAGGATTAAGGATTGATATTAGAAAACAACTAGTGCCTTTGAATATAATGGATTATAATGAGATTTATGATAGGGCACAGTTGGTGGAGTAAGAGTTAATGAGAGAGCAATCAGAATCTAAGAGGCAGATGACTTTTAATGATGTTCGAAGGGGTAAGAGACCTTATCCTGATCAAGGTCAGCCCGGGGAATCTAAGAAGAGGAATAATTTTGGGAATTCTGGAAAAGTCAAGAGTGGCCTGGTTCTAAGAAGAGTACCTTACCAGAGTAATATTTGTCAGAGATGTGGTGGACAACATGGACCAGGACCCTGTAATGATCGATTGAAATGTTTTGGCTGTAGGTAGAGAGGTCACTTTAAGAAAGATTGTCCATGAGAGAGGTCGCAGCTAAGTGTTGGCTCGGTGCGACAGGTACAACAAAGTACCGGTGGACTAAACCTACCAAGGAATCCTCAGAGGCCACCAGCACAAGGACGGATGTATGTGGTCACCCAAGAGGAAGCAAAAGCTTCCGAAAATGTTATCTCAGGTACGATTTCGATAGAGGGATAAGAAGGTATATGCGTTATTTGATATGAGTGGCACACATTCATTTGTGTCCGAAAAATATAGATGATTGTGAGATATAAGAACAAATCTTTAGATATGCCTCTTCGTATTTCTACATCACTTAAAGATATATTGTTATCTACGTTAGCATGTGAGATGTGTGAGATAACCCTATGGGAACAAGATCTGGAGATAGACTTGGTAGTGATAGTTATGTATAACTTTGACCTCATCGTAGGAATGGACTAGCTCCATAAGCAATGGACTAGGATGAATGATCTTCTGAGATAGTACTTACCCATGCGCTAAGGATAAAACCGTGAGGCTAAGAATGGGATAGGCCAAAGTGGATAATATCTCTGTAAGTTAGTCCCTATCAAAACGAGACCCTCCAATGGATGTGTAGTTTGGGTTTGAACCAAGCGAAAGCTGGTGTACCTGTAATGACCCGGTCCGATGAGGGCGGGGAGTGGATGTTGAGGTTAAAGGACCTGAACAAGGAGCGGCTCTTGGCAGGCTTCTAGGATGGCAAAAGGGGGCAGGAATGAACCGAACTATGAACTGAACTGGGAAGGCAGTGTTTCTGGGATAATTTTATCAGAGTGGTGCAGTGGAAGCATGGTTAAGCTTGTGGAACTCTTGTTTGTGAAAAAGATGGACGGGTCGATGCGTTTATGTATTGACTACATGCAATTGAATTAGATGACTTATTTGACCAGCTGTAGGAAAGTTCAGTCTTTCCTAAAATTGACTTGAGATTAGGATATCAGTTAAGGATTAAGAAAGAAGACATTCTTAAGACTGCATTGAGGACTCGCTATGGACGCTACGAGTTCCTAGTTATGCTATTTAGATCTAATGAATAGGATACTTAAGCATTATTTGGATTAAATTGTGATTGTCTTCATTTGATGATATTCTGATATATTCTAAAGGACTCGAAGAACATGCGTAGCATCTAAGCGTAGTGCTGCAAACAAAGCTTAAGAAGTGAATTATGGAGAGTGAGTTATGAATTTGAGGATTAAGTTATGATCATTTGAGCTAAGTAGTGACTTCCTATTAGAGGATCTCAGTGGAAATCTTGATGCATTACATGGAAGCATTTAGTATGTATAGATTGATCTTGGAAGTCATGAATTTGAGTGGTCATATGAGACATGAAATTATTTGTGGTTTATATGTTGGAATAATAGGTTTAATCGATGGTAGTCAACTTTTAATTTTAGGTGAAGATCTTAGTTTGAAAAGGTTCAATGGAATTAGTGGATATGATCAATTGTGGTTATAGTCTTTCCAAAGTGAAATGGTGAAAGTTCAAGTTGTGGATTTGATGAGTGATTAGTCCAAGTGATGATCCTTTAGGGTGAGACATGAGATATACTTGATGGAAACTAGACAAGTTTTATTTTGGTGGATTGTCGATCTTTGAATTGAATAAGTCTTGGTGGACTATCGATATTTGAACCGAATGAATGATGTTATATTTTAGGCTTGAATGCGTAGTGAATGTCTTTGTTGGACTGAACCAGATGAGTTGTTAATGGTGTCGATTTTGATGGTTCTAGGCTTGAATTGATGGTGACAAAGGTATAGGAATAATTCGGCTAAATGACGAGTTAGATTGAGACCGTTAGATATACCAGAGTTGAAATGGAATCATGTGATGATGGATTTCGTGCAAGGATTACCAAGGACATCAAGTGGCCACGACTCTATCTAGGTGATAGTAGATTGCTTAACTAAGTCTACCCATTTCCTAGTAGTTCGTGTAGACTATCCGAAGGGTAAATTTGCTGATTTATGTGTAAGCCAAGTGGTACGCTTACATTGTGTTCCTGTAATTATCATCTCTGATCGAGATTCGAGATTTACTTCAAAACCTTTGGCGAAGTTTTCAAACCGCCTTAGGGACTAAAGCTCCCATTTAGTATTTCTTTTCATCCACAGACAGATGGACAAACAGAAAGAGTGATCTAGACTCTAGAAGATATACTAAGAGCCTGTGTTATTGACTTTAGAGGAAATTGGAATGAAAATTTGCACCTGATAGAGTTCGCCTATAACAATAGTTTTTAGAAAAAAATAGGCATGACTCCGTATGAAGCATTATATGGAAGAAGGTGCAGAACCCCTGTTTGTTGGAATGAAGTAGGTGAAGGAAAACTAACAAGACTCGAGCTAGTGCAAGTTATTACATAAGCGGTCGAGATAATTAGGAAAAGACTTAAGACAGCCCTGAACCGACAAAGAGACTATGTGGATAGGCATAGATGGCCTTTGGAGTTTAGTGTGGGAAATCATGTATTTCTTAAATTATCTCCAATGAAAGGAATATCACGATTTGGAATGAAAGGAAAATTAGGACCCAGATTTGTTGGACCCGTTGAGATACTTGAAAGAATAGGAGACGTAGCTTATCGTTTGGCACTGTCTCCTAAATTGGGAAATTTACATGATGTGTTTCATGTGTCGATGCTGAGAAAGTATCAGTCGGATTCTGGTCACATACTCGATCATGAAGCCATCAAAGTGGATGAGGAAGTAAGGTACATTGAAGAGCCTGTGCAAGTGTTGGATTGAAATGAGCAAATTCTTAGGACCAAGAAAATTCCATTGGTTAAGATATTATGGTGACATCACGGTGTGGAGGAAGCCACATGGGAGAGTGAGGAATTGATGAAGGAAAAGTACCCCTACTTGTTTCAAAAGGCATAAGTGATGTCTAATTTCGAGGACGAAATTCTCTAAGGAGGGGAGGATTGTGGCATCCCAAAATTTCATGGTAATTCCTAGAGGCATTACGACCTATGGAAAAGTGAATGGTTGTGTTGTTGAAGTATGTTGTGGTCACTAGACCAAAAAATTGTAATAGATTAAGGCCGAGCATTTTAATGGACAATTATTTGGTTGGAAATATATCTTATGTCCATGAGTGATTAAGGAATTGTATTAAAGGATAAATTGATAGAATTTTTTTTTATTTTTGGCCATGTACTTTATAAGTTGGATTTTTATTGATTTATATTAAAAAAATTTATGGCCATGTGAGTATTTGAGATTATGAAATTAAGTGGGGATTAAAGTAAATTGTTAAGAGCAATTATGGGCTTATTTAGTATTGTTTTGAGCCATTAAAAAGTTGGACTTTAGACCCAAAAGTGTTGGACCCAAAGTGGGCCAAGATGCCCGGCCCAAGGAGCCCATGAAGTAGTCGACCAAGGCTGGCCCAAGCCCAGCCAAATGAGGCCCATCTTCTTTGCATGCAAATCCACAAGTGGCAAGAGAAGCTTGCCAAGTGTCTTTCCCCTAGAGCCAAGTAGCATTAGCCATGCAAACCAAATGATTTCAAATGATGAAGGGGAAAGAAAGAGAGGGAGAGTGGGCAGATTGAGAGAGAGGGTTACCGAGAGAGAGAGAGAGAGAGAGAGAGAGAGAGTGTGAAATCGAGAGAGGGAGAGCGAGCGTGCAAGGAAGAAGGAGGAGGTTCGTCGCCGCCATCGAGCCGCCGAATCCTTCCGTCGAGCCGCCGTTTGCTTGCTGTGTTTTGCTTGGATTAGAGGTAAGTAGAGTCCATTGATCTATCCCTTGCTTGCTGTGTTTTGTGTGTGATGAATGGTGAATCTCGGATGTGGATGAAGTGTGAAATTTCGAAGTTATAGGAGCTGTGTTCTAGCCTAGTATTCTGTTTCTGGAAAAAACAGTCCGACCTTTGATGATTTCGTGAGTTTCATGCAATATTCTAGTTGAAATATGACTTTGACTTCTTGATGAAAGTTGTAAAGGACTTCTTGAAGAATAACATATCAAACTTTGAAAGGAAACGGATAAGTATAGGTCGATGAAACCATTTTTCTTTGATGAAACTAGATCTGGAAACTGTTATGTTGATCTGTTGTGATTCCGTGAATTTTGTGAATTTATCCAGTCCGAATTTGATCTTGTGTTCTGGATGATAGTTGTAGATGACATCTTGAGGAGAAACATACTAAAATTTGAGGATAAACAGACAAATAATGATCAGGGAAAACGATTTTCTTTGAAAAGGATGAGTCTAGACAGTGAACCGAGAGATAGGAAGAGTTATAAAAATTATAAATTTTAATCTAGAAGGAATTAAATTTTTTTTTATTAATGAGACTTTTAAATCTATGTCTTAATTATAACATATTAAAATTTCATAATTTTCAGAGTTCATTTAAGGGTTTAATCGAAATTATTTCCGAAACTGTGCAAAAGTGGTACTGGAATTTCTTTTTCTGTAATATATGGATTTATGTGATTGATGTGAAGCTTTCTTGACATAGTGTTCTGCATAAAATATCTTCCTCTGGATCTTTTTTACATTGTGTTAAATTTTCAGAATTTATGGAGATCTTTTACTATTTTTTTTTCTAGAATTTTTATTAAAGAAGTGCATTATGCTTTATCTGAAATTTGCTGTATTTTCAAGAATAAATGGACTGCCCTACGAAATATGATGTCTTGAGTGGTTATATATGCTGCATATATGGTGATGTTTGGAATATCATGTGACATCAAAAGATGGTTTAGATCTTTGATATTGTTGCATTAAATGCCATGATAAAAATGTGACATATATGAGATTATATATTGTGATAATAACGAGACCGTCGGAGGTGTGAGCCAACGATGCCCCGGGAGTGTTGGGATGCTCGGAGTGTGGGTGCCGGATGACCAGAGTGTGTGTGCCGGATGTCTTTGGGAGTTTCGAGATGCCTGGAGTTGTGTGCCAGAAGCCTTGGAGGTGTGTGCTGGGGGGGATTCCTTGTGATGCCAGTTGGGGTACGGGATGCCCGGAGTATGTGTACTAGATGCCCGGAGGTGTGTGCCGGAGGCTCCTCGCGATGCTAGGTTGGATGCGAGCGATAAATTGTGGGATGCAAACATTGGTCCCTGGGAAGAAAAATGATGTGATCTAATTAAAAGATAAATATCAAGAATTGAATCATGCGCATGGATGTGTGCATATGGTATGGGATGAACCTCATGGGATTGCAAGCATGGAGTGCATGGTGGCATATGCACGTTGTATAGTGATATATGTTTGGCTGCTTGATGATTTATGTGTGCATGGTGGTATATGCAAGTTGCATGGTGATATATGCATGGCTGCTTGGTGATATAAGTACAAGTGCATTGTGGTATATGCACGTTGTATGGTGATATATGCATGGCTGCTTGATGATATAAGTACAAGTGCATTGTGGTATATGCACGTTGTATGGTGATATATGCATGGTTGCTTGATGATATGAGTACAAGTGCATAGTGGTATATGCATGTTGTGTGGTGATATATACATGGCTGTAAGGTGAGGTATGCTCGAATGCATGAATGATATGTGCTTTATTCGTGATACCTTGATTGTTTTTTCTGACTCATCGTGTAGTTTGGTGGATCTTTAATGCTGAGTGGTTGTACTCACCCCGTTGGGGACTAACATTTCAGACTAGATAAGATACCTCTGCTGCCACTGCCACTGGTAGATGGATTAAGTGGTTGGATATGACCGCGAGGAGGAGGATAGTAAAGGAAGGAACTTTTGAACGCCGACACTAATCGATGGACTTGAAGTATACGACTATTGGAGAAGATGTCGGTCATCTTTTGAAGTATAGCCGAGTATAAAAGACTATAGCATTTTGATGTACCAATGAATGATGGCCATTTGGTTTAAGTAAATAAAAGTGTTCGGCTTTTACCTATAAATGTTTAGTGGGTGTGCATCGTTTTCTAAATATAGGGAAGGGAGTTGTTGGATATGCTTCCGCCATATTTCTGCGCAGGGACCTATGAAATATATATATATACCCCCAGGATTGATAGACTTTCAGGTCAAGTGAAAGGTAAGCGAACATTGGCGACCCTAACGGTTCGGGGGCGTCGAGGGGTGCCACAAAAGGCATCAATAATAGTAATGGAGAACAAGTAAAAGATATAGCGCAATAAAATAATTTGATATGAGTCAGGGAAAGAATATTATATGATCTTGTTATTAAGCCCAAGACAGCAACCCCTAGACTTCTTCACAAAATCCCAACTCCCACTCTCCAAAATTGCGGGTAAAAGATGAATTAAGGATTTCAAGCCCAGGACAAGTTGAATAATTTTATCTGCTAGACCGCCATCATCGTTAAGCTTTCCCTCCTTTAAAAGCCTGCTCTAAGTTACTCAGGTGCAAATTCACATACCATTTCTCTACAACTGGTTTAATGTGGAGCCACAGAACTTTTAGATGCTTGAATTTGGAAACTTACAGAAAAATGATGTTTGCACTATCGAGTCTGTTTCCACAGAGGCTAAGAGCAAGTAAATCCTAGCGCAAGAAAAAATAAGCATGTAAGCCATACTTATCACAAAAAGCTCAAAGATGGTGCCAGAGATAATCTCCAGAGCAAGTATGTTGTAAGGAAATGATGGTTGCTTGTGCATATAGTCCCCGAAACTCAGTAATGTTAATTTTCATTCTATAAATTGCACATGATAAGAGTTTTTCTACCATAGTTATGGTAGATCAGATCATACAACATACAAATAATCATGCATCAACTGTAAATACTTAAAAGGTCCAACTACACTAATATCATATAACTCAGGATGAAAGCAATTAACACCAACCGGAAATTTGGAAGAAAAATCGAGAGATAAGAGCATGTCATCATCAATAACAAGCTCGTCGAGCTCCAACCATCTGACAGTCTCCTCCTTCACTTTTGCTTCACACAGTTCATGTTCCAGTAAATACTCAATGCACTTGCCGCCAGTGTCCTCTATTGAAGTGCCTCCCTCAGCTTCTTCATCATCTACATTCAGATCGCCCTCACAGCCATCCTCTGAGCCAACTCCATAATTTCCTAAAGCTGTAATTAATGCAATTTTATGAAGACTCGGGCAGCCAAAATAAAAGCAGTCCTGAGGTTTTCTAATTCATAGTTTGAGAGTAAGAAAACCCAGTAGGATTTACAGTTGAACTAATCAAAGAGTGAAGTTCATGCATTAACTTATTCAGCATATTGTAGGCAAAACGATCATGTCACCCTAGAAAATGATTCTCTATCGTACACTTAACAATATTATTATAAATAAATAACTAAAAGGAGTGTTGCGAAATCATACCAACTTTAACCTTTACACATACAAACTACAGAAGTCTTATCAACCTTCCACTAAACTCAACTTACATTCTCATAACAATTCTACAGTCAAAACATAGCTTTGTAGATTTTGTTCCTATATGAGTATCTCCTTTTTTGTAACTATGATACGGTAAATAAAGGAGGGGTCTTAACTAGTGTGAAAGAATTTGTAATCCCTTCTTCAAAGTCCTATATATGAGCTAGGTGAAAAGCTCACTCGATGTGCGTAGGCTATAGGGAGTAAGGTTGGTTCCAAAGGTTACTTTTGAATCCAACATTAGATTCCACAAAGATTAAAAGATACTGCTAATGTGATTTTATGTTATTTGGTAGGACTCACCGTAGCCCTCATAGTTTCTTAATATGTATTGACTTGGTATGGAAAATGAGCGAACATAATACTTATCCGATAAAAATCATAATCGTAATCAATAAAGAGAAATTATCAAGTCTATAAAAACATTTTCATCACCATGTGTAAAGAACATGTTCCAAACCTGTTATTGTCATCCGCGTATTCGGGCCTCATGGTGTCCCATTGAGTGGGCATATCGTGTAGACTTCCATTTTTGTCCCTGATTTTCATTGTTCTTTTTAATAACCAGTAAGTAATTATTGAAATTATCAAGCCTATAGAAATATTTTCATCATGTTTGAGACTTAATATGGTTCCATACCTATCGTCCTTGTCATTGTCCGCAGATTCGGGCATCTCGGTTTCTTCTATTATGTGCAAATTCTTTTCTTTTCCTATTTTGCTCTCAAGATAGTTGACAAAACCATGAACACCCTTTTTGACTACCACACATATAGTCTCCAAATCCCCACACTCGTTGATCCCTTCAACTTTTTTCATCGCATCGAGGTGCCTAAACTCAAGTTCTTTGAGTTGGGGCATTGCTCCATTTTGAATGATCACATCCTGAAGGCGAGTCAGCTTCCAAATCTTCAAGAACTTGAGGCTCGGAAACCCATCTTTGGCGAACCTCATTTGAGTGCCTAGGAAGGAATTGGCGAACAGCCTGAGCGTCCTCAGGTTCTTCAGATCACCCAAGTGGGGCATCATGTCTGCTTCCACCTTCGAACCCGACAGAGTCAATACCCTGAGTGAGCCCGGCAGGAGCTCTGTCCAGATGGGATCGTTGAGTTGGCCCAGCAAGTAGAGCTCCAACAGGTCGTGATGTCGTTCAGCCAACGACAGTTCTGGTAATGGGCCTATCTGCGATTTCGTGGGCTCGGCTACTTTTGTGGTTTCTATCGTGGGCTGGGCTCCTTCCACGCGGTCGGCTCCTTCCGCGTGCTCGACCTCTTTCCTGGGTTCGGCTTCTTTGGTGGGCTTGGCGTCTTGGATCACCCCGAAGGTCAAGGACTGGAGATTGGTGAGCCCGAAGCTAATCCAATCGGCTATTGCTTTCCCCGCAGCTCCCGAGGTGCCGTCACCCGAGTGCTGCAAGAAAAGCTCGAGTGTTTTGAGCGTGGTCAAGCTGTTTATGTGGCCCATCATCGAGTTTTCCTTCACTTCACCGATGACCAGCCCGCTTAAGGTTTGGAGTTTATTCAAGGCATTGATATTGTTACTGCAAGACTTGAGGATGTTCTTCCAATCGACATAGAACCAATTTAGATGCAGGTGCCTCAAGTTCCTCACCTTCCATAAGGAACTTGGCAGCGAAGTGATGTTAGTGTGCTTTATATCAAGAGTCTCGAGATAGTGCAGATCTGCAACCTCGCGAGGGATCGAGTCCAACACCGTGGATCTCAATCCTAGGTACCTTAGGAGCACCAGCTTTTGGAGCACACCTTGCAAGGATGGCTTATACACGCCCTCCAAATCAAGCACCCTAAGCAAGCTATAGTCAGTCTCAGACGTCATCTTCCTAAGAAACGTGCTCATGTTTTTGGTGAGCACGCCTCTCCTCTGGTAGAATGACAGAAACGAGCGGGTGTGGCAGAGGTTCAAATCGGGGTAGTTGCTGCCGTGGACGGTTACTATTTTCGTGTGCTCCGCAAGCCACCGAACCTTCGTTCTTTCTTGCGGTTTGTCTGGCGGCTGCTGTTGCTGGCAGGTTGTGTCACGCTCGTTTCTGTCTTTCGACTTGTGAATGGCATGTACACGGAGGAAACGCATGCTCATTGCGATCGGGTAGATCATCTCATGCATAGGAACGACCATCTGGCAAGCCTTGGGGGATCCATCCTTCCTCCAGGTCACCACATCAATCACATTCCTATCCGCGAGCTCCAAAATGAACGTCTCTCCCACATCCTCGGGCTGCCTTATCCTTTCCCCTTCTATGTCGTAACAATGCGAATGTAATAAGCCCTCAGCCAACCACAACCTCACTAGCCTTCTTGTCAGAATAGGGGATGCTACGGGGAACAAAGCCATGTAGATGAAGCACGGTTTTAGATGGACCGGCAATTTATGACAACAAAATTGTAGTATATCCGACAATTTCATCTTAGAACCCTCTTTCGCCAACGCTGCACGTTCATCCTCTCCAGCGTTGGACAGAAACCCGCCGAGTAAAAATATACAGAGTGGCAAGCCATGACACATTTTTAGGATATCCTTCTCCTTATCTGAGAGTCTCTGGCCATCGGGGACTCTATGCAACTTCCAAGCGAGCATGCTCTGGCTTTCTTCTTTGCCCAACGTCTCTAGCTTGATCGGCTTTCCCGGGGAGGATGTAGTCATGTGGTGGGCTATCTGTTCGTTCCGAGTTGTGGTAATTATGTGGCCCTGCGAAGGTGGCAGGGTAACCATCCGTAACTCTCCCAAGACATCTTGCCAGTCGGACTGCACGTCATCCAACACTATGAGGAATTTTTTTATATCGGCCAATTTCTGGTACAGCTTTGTCCTTATCTCCTCTATTTTCATGTCCTTTACGTCCGTTGCTTGGTTCTCGACTCGCTCCAGTATCTCCAACAGTAACTCCCGCTTGTCCATGCTGGCCGAGACGTGGATCCAAGCGCGCCACTTATAGCCCATGTACTTCGCTTGGCCGTAGGCCCATCTGGCAAGCAACGTCTTGCCGGTGCCTTGCTCGCCCCAAATCGCAGTCTCTCGTCCTTGCTGCAATTTTATCCGCTCCCTTATTTCCTCCTTGGCCTTAAAACATAAGGAGTTTGTAGGCGCGTGCCAATCCCAGAAACTAGTCAGCCTCGCTAACTTTTTGCCTTGCCATGGACCGCTAGCATGGGGGGAGGAACTAGCAGGTTTCATTTTCCTTTTGCCCTCGTCCTCCTCCTCCAAGAACTTCTCATCACACAACTTCTCCATCTTATCCACCAGAATGCACAAGTCCCTTCCCAGCTTGTATTTGGAGACGAGCTTGGTGAGCGGCCTTGCAGCCATTTGGAAGGCCTCATGCCTCTCACGGGCCTCTCTGAGGTAGAACTTGTCGATGAATTCCTCAGCGTAGTACATGGCTCGGAGGAGCCGCATCGACCACTCTGTGGTTTTGTACTGTCCGCATTGAGTAGAAAAGAACTTTTGGATCCTGGCCAGCTTCATCTTGGCATCCTCTGCGCGGGATCCCATCAATGAGCATTCCACGCACACCGGGTGATGGAGCAAGACATCTAGTTTCTGCGACACGATCTGGGTGGCCGCTTCATCAACTATCGTGTAGCTTTTTGTGTCAGAAGCAGCCATGGCTAATCAATATGTTTGTTTCGAGCAAGGTCGTGTGGGTGTATGTTTGTCTGTTGGCTTGTTTGCTTGGATTGAATAAATTTACGAGGACATATTATTCTCTCAACGTATATATTCTTCATTTTTCTATGCTTTTCTTGTTGTGGCCTCTCCTGTCTACTACAACAAGCTTTCTTAAATTCTTTGCTTGTGCGATGTTCGACCGCGGGACGGAAGACAAAGTATCTCTCACAATGATTATGATAAAGATAAAACCAATCATATAAATATATTTGCTTTTAATTTAACATTCTTACAGATCTATCTTACTATTCCTTACTTTGCTCTTATACGTGAAGATAATCAATTAATTTATTTCTGTCGAGATAGAAGTTGCAGAGATACGACAACATTCGTGGGCTTATCTTATCCAATATAGAATACAAAAATCAATTCAAAGGAAATCATGACTTTTCTTCTGGATTTGGGCAAATAGGACTTCGCTTTCAAATTGCTGGAGATATTAATTGTTGACAAATTTTACGATTCATAATTTGTATCTCAGATATCAGTTATATCTTCATTAAGCTTAAAGGAAGAAGTGAAGTCTATCCTTATGCACACATTATCAACTTGTCCATATAAGAACGCTTGCTCAATATATCTTGTAATATCAATATCCACATCACATATGGTGCTCATATGAAATACGTCAATATTATGTCAGTATCATTTACTAGATATTACATGGTAGGAATGATTCCATGTAAGGTGCGTAGGGCTGTGTGTTCTTTTTTATGATTGTGTTTTATATCTGGTTCATTTTTTCTGTGCTTTTCTCCAAACAGGTGCCTGTCCCTCCAGATTGATTCTTGACGAAGCCAAATCTTGACCGAGGGACAAGAAAGTATCCGGTGCTATTTGTCATTGGTAGGTTAAATAATTGATAAGCCAACTGCTAAAGTCCGGACTCGGAGACACGAGAATTAAAGAGGACACACTAGTTTCGGACTCAAGATGAGACAATCTCACACAATTGATTGTATTAGTGATGTGATGAATTGTTATTCGATATTGATCATGATTCCACTTATTTTGATGTTAACTTGTATCCTATCACATTATATAGTATGCCCACTTATTGCACAAATTTCAAATTTTAAAGTAATAAAAAAGTTAAAACGGTAGTATAAGCAATTCATAAGAGCCAGCCTTTTTCCTTCCCAAAAGCAAACTATGTTCCTCAGTCATTCTTTGCTTGAAGATATCTTATAGGTATAAGATGCCACTCTATCCTTTCAAGGCGTTCGTTATAGTAAGAGTAGCCGGTAAAGAAAATACTCTTTCGTTCAATATTCCCTGACAATCCACTCACACGTCACTATAGATTTTAGATGGCTATTCAGTATTCAAAACATAATGAAATCAATTAACATTGATGATAGTACGTAGCATGGGCTGTCAAATGAGTGGATCGAGTTAGATAAAAAATTGCTTGAACCAAAATGACCTATTTAACCCATTTTGAGCCATTTATATGTAATACAAAATTAATAACCCATATCCGACTTGTTGACACCAATTTTTACAAAATAAAATAATAATAATAATAATAAACAAAAAATAAAAATCCAAAAAAATTTAAAATTAAATTAATTAAGGGTCGGATCGGGCCGAATCCAACCTTGGCCCGACCCGCCCCCTTCCTCCCTTTTCTCTCCCTTGCGCGCGGTCTTCCCCCCCACCTTCGCTGAAGATCTTGTAGAAAATAGAGCTAGAAAAGGAAAGAGAAGTAGAGCAGCAACACAGAGACAGAGGAGGAGCGAGAGGAGCAAGAGGATCGGGGTCCATCATGATCTGCGGGTCGGGGAGCAGGCAGGTCGACAAGCTGGCGAGGCAGGAGTCGGGCACACCGACCGTTGACCTTGAAGAGCTCGGGGTACCTGCAGAAAAGGGAGAAAGAAGCATAAAAAACAAAGAGCAACAACACGAAGAGGGGGAGAATAGACCAAGCACGAGAGAGAATCGAAGAGAGAGAGAGGCCGGGCGAGAGTTCGAAGGAGAGAGACCAAACCAAAGGAATGAAGCTTGAGGGAGAAGCTAGTCGTTGCTAGAGGTCCTGTGGCACCCCCGAAACGCCCCCCGATCTGTTAGGGTCGCCTTTGAGTTTGCTTACCTTTCACTTGCCATAATAATATGTCACTCTTATACCATAGAATTATAGTGAGTCCAAAAGTCGTGGGGGTTATATCATCTAATCGGTCCCAGCGGAGTTCATATAGCGAAAGCATATTCAAAATCTCCCTATCCCATACTCAAACAAAATAATGCAATGCACACCAACTACACATCTTTCATAAGTTAGAGCCGAACACTTTTATTTACATAACTTTGATGGATATCATGAGTCAGTAAATCAAAAGGCCAAGGCTTTACTAAGCTCGCCTATAACCAAAAGTACTCGACTTCACAGCAGTCGTATACATCGGTCCATCATTTAGTGTCGGTCGTCCAAAACAAAGCTTCATCCTCCCTCCATCGCGCTTAGTCACACCCAACACGGTCCGTCAGCTGGCGGCGGCAGCATCCCCAACATGATCCCATCACAGTGAACATGAACAGATAGAAACTCCTGAGTGACAGGGCCAGCGGATATACCAACGTCATACAAGACCAGAACCCGCACACGAACAAAAACTAACCCCTGTATCTCAAGGTAATGATGCTTCGTACACTCAACCTTGACGTCGGTCAGTATGCCATAGAAAACATTGTGGGTGACTGGCGACAGAGACATAACTCCTAATCTGAAATGTTAGTCCCCAAAAGGGGTGAGTACAACCACTCAACAGTAAAAGATCCATTAAACTACAAATGCAACAAGCAAGACAACCAATATTTCATGTAAAATGCACATATCATCCATGCAATCATGCATATATCTCCATGAGATCCATTCAATGCCTTAATGACCACATTTCCAATGTCAAATAGTACCAACTCAAGTTCATAGACAATTTATGTCCCATGCCATATGCACACACATGCGCATGATTCATTTCTCATTTCGATTTTCAAAAGGATCTCATTTTTCTCCTAGGAACCAGTGTTTGCATCCCTCACAACTCTTGCACCCAACCTGGCATTGCGAGGCCTCTGGCACACACCTTCGAGCATCCGGCAAACACCTCTAGGTATCTCGCACCCAACTGGCATCACGAGGCATCCGACACACACCTTTGGGCATCTCGAAACTCCCAAGGACATCCGGCACACACCTCTGGGCATCCGGCACACACCTTCAGGCATCTCAAAACTCCCGAAGTATCGTCGACTTAGCCGTTCGACAGTATCATCAACATCACAATGTGTACATTTATGTCTCACTTTCAAAATAGCATTTGATGCAATAATGTCAAAGGTTTCAGTCAAGTTTTGATGTCATAGGATATGCTAAATGTCACCACATATGCTGTATAAATAACAACTCAAGATACCACATCTCATGGAGTAATTCATTTGTTCTTGAAAATAAAACAATTTTCAGATAAAACAGATTACACTCCTTTAATTGAAATTCTGGAAAAATTAGTAAACGATCTTAATAAATTCTAAAAGTTTAACATGTTATAAACAAGATCTAGAGAAAAAGGTTTTATGAAGAACACCATATCAAGAAAACTTCGTACGAGTCGTTATGGTCCATGCATCACAGCCATAAAACTTCAAACATCACTATTGCACAGTTTTAATAAAAAATTCAGTATAACCCTTACATGAACTCAGAAAATTATGATATTTTAATATGTTATAGAAAAAACGTAGGGGTAAAATGTTCGTCAAGAACTCAAAGTCGGATTCATTATAGATCAAGAGCTATAATCACTATAACTCTCCTTAACCCTCTGTAACAGTTTCCAGGTTTAACACTTTCAAAGAAAATTCATTTCACCGACCAATACTTGTTCGTTTCTTCTCAAATTTTATTATGTTACTCACCAAGATGTCATCTACAACTTTCATCAAGGACACAAAGTCAAATTACAATTTGATAATTGCATAAGATTCACGGAGTCGCCAAAGGTCAAGCTGTTTTTCCATGAAACAGTTTACTAGTCCTAAGGAACTACTTCTATCCTTTCGAAAATTCCGACATGCAGCACATCCAAAATCTATTACACTTCACACACAACCACAGCAAGCATTGTGTAGATCAATGGACTTCAATTGCCTTAAGTTCAACGCAACCACAGCAAGCAAAACAGCGAGTTGAGGGCTTCTCTCTCTCTCTCTCTCTCTCTCTCTCTCTCTCTTTCTTGATCACTCTTTCTCTCCCTCGGTAGCTTCCTCGTCCAATCCGCCCCTTTCTTCTTCTTTTTTTTTTTACTCTCATGATTAGCTAGTAATCATGAGGTTTTTGCATGGAGGATTTCTAGTGAAGCAAGGGGTGGCGACACCTCATGGAGTCCCCTTGCCACTTGTCGATTCCATGCAATTGAAAGGGCCTCATTCGGCCGGGCCTTGGTCAACCGATCCAAGAGGAAACATGGGCCAGTTTGGGCGGTTTTGGGGCCTTAAGAAATCAGCCCACATCTACTCCTAATATCTCATTTTAATCTCCACTTATAATTACATAATCACCACGCCATAAATATTACAATAATACACAAGGATAGATCAATTCATGGGGTTCACGGCCAAAATTTCTTATCAACCCATCTTATAATACCACCTCGGTCTCACAAGAGCATATGATACATTTCCAACCAAGCAATAGTCCATTCAATGCTCGGCCTTGTTTAATTGAAATCCATTGGTCTAATGACTATAATATAGTCCGATAGTGCTTCCATTACCTATTTATGGGTCGTAGTGCATTTTAGAGATAGTTATGAAAATTTAGGATGCCACAATTCTCCCCTCCTTAAAGAATTTCGTCCTCGAAATTAGACATTACTTCTGTCTCTTTAAACAAGTGAGGGTACCTTTCCCTCATCTCATTTTCACTTTTCCATGTGGCTTCCTCCACATTATGATGTCTCCATAATATTTTAACCAATGGAATTTTCTTGGTCCTAAGAATTTGCTCCTTTTGATCCAGTACTTGCACAGGCTCCTCAATGTATCTTGCTTTCTCATCCACTTTGATGGCTTCATGATCGAGTATATGTCCTAGATCCGGCTGATACTTCCTTAGCATCGATACGTGGAATACTTCATGCAAGTTCTCTAGCTTAAGGGGTAAAGCTAGTTGATAGGCTACATCCCCTATTCTTTCTAACACCTCAAAAGGTCCAACAAACCTAGGGCTCAACTTACCCTTCATCCCAAATCGAGATATTCCCTTCATAGGGGATACCTTAAGCAATACATGATCCCCCACATTAAACTCCAAAGGTCTTCTACGCTTTTTTGCATAGTCTTTCTGTCTATTTTGGGCTGTTTTAAGTCTTTTCCTGATAATTTCAACAGCCTCAGTAGTAACTTGTACCAGTTCAAGTCTTGTCAATCTCCTTTCACCTACTTCATTCCAACATATAGGGGTCCTGCACCTTCTTCCATATAATGCTTCATATGGAGCCATGCCTATACTTTTCTGAAAACTATTGTTATAGGCGAACTCTATTAAGTGCAACTTTTCATCCCAACTTCCCCTAAAATCAATAATACAAGCTCTCAGCATATCTTCCAGAGTCTGGGTCACTCTTTCCGTTTGTCCATATGTTTGAGGATGAAAAACAGTACTAAATTGAAGCTTTGTCCCTAAGGCATTTTGGAGACTTCGCCAATAATTGAAAGTAAACCTAGAGTCTCGATCAGATGTGATCTTTATAGGAATACCATGTAAGCGTATTCCCTGGCTTACATATATCTCGACAAGTTTATACATCGGGTAGTCTACACGAACCACTAGGAAATGGGTAGACTTAGTCAAGCGATCTACTATCACCTAGATAGAGTCGTGACCACTTGATGTCCTTGGTAGTCCTTGCACAAAGTCCATCATCACATGCTCCCATTTCCAATTTGGTACGTCTAATGGTCTCAATAGTCTTGTGGGTTTGCGGTGTTCCGCTTTCACTTGCTGGCATGTTAAACACTAAGAAACGTGTTTAGCTATATCCATCTTCATGCCATTCCACCAAAACTACTGGCGTAAATTCCTGTACATTTTTGTGCTACCTAGATGAATACTATAATTACTCATATGTGCTTCTGATAGGATTTCCCTTTTCACTTCTTCATTATCAGGAACACACACTTCTTCATTATTAGGAACACAGAGCCGTCTTTGGCATCTTACCACTCCATCCTTAGAAACTTGAAACTCTGGTCTTTTCCCTGAAGACACAACGTTTTGTACCTTCACAATCTCTAGATCAGATTCCTGCAGAATCTTAACTTTCTGAATAATTTCGGGCTCAATCCTTAATGCAGTGAGCATATCGGTAAGGTGGTATATTTCCAACTTGAATTCTGAATCTACTACAGACTTTAACATATTCCATCCTGTTATCCTTAGACTAGCCATGTCCATAGCCGACTTTCGACTAAGGGCATCTGCCACCTTATTTGCCTTTCCAAGGTGGTACTGTATTTCATAGTCATAATCCTTTAATAATTCCATCCACCTTCTCTATCTCATGTTCAGCTCTTTTTGCAAAAACAAATACTTCAAGCTCTTATGATTTGTATAGATTTCAAACTTCTCTCCATACAGATAATGTCTCCATATTTTCAAAGCAAATACTATAGCAGCCAATTCTAAATCATGGGTTGGGTAGTTTAATTCATGAGGTTTCAACTGCCTTGATGCATAGGCTTATGACCTTGCCATGCTGCATCAAAACACATCCTAGTCCTTTATGAGATGCATCACTATACACCGTGAATCCATCATATCCGGATGGTATACTTAGAATTGGAGCTGTAGTTAACTTCCTTTTAAGTTCCTGAAAACTTCTTTCACATTCTCCACTCCATTCAAACATTGCATTCTTTTGGGTCAATTTCGTTAAAGGGCCTGCCAATTGTGAGAATCCTTCAATAAACCTCTTATAATAGCTAGCCAGTCCTAAGAAACTTCGTATTTCGGCTGGTGTTGTTGGTCTCAGCTAGTTCACTACCATCTCAACCTTTGCAGGGTCTACTGCAATTCCATTTTTTAATACCACGTGTCCTAGAAATATTATCTGGTCTAGCCAGAATTCACACTTATTGAATTTGGCGTATAACTTATGATCTCTTAGCGTTTGCAATGCTATCCTCAAGTGTCGCTCATGTTCTTCAGGTCCTTTAGAATATATCAGGATATCATCAATGAAGACAATTACAAACTGATCCAAATAAGACTTAAATATCCTGTTCATTGAATCCATGAATGCGGCTAGTGCATTCGTTAATCCAAAAGGCATAACTAGGAACTCATAATGTCCATAATGAGTCTAAAATGCAATCTTAGGAACGTCTTCTTTCTTTATCCTTAACTGATGGTACCCTGACCTTAAGTCAATTTTAGAAAAGACTGAACTTCCTTGCAATTGATCAAATAAATCATCAATTCTAGGCAAGGATACTTATTCTTTACAGTCACCTGGTTTAACTGTCTATAGTCAATACATAAATGCATCGACCCGTCCTTCTTTTTCACAAATAGGACTGGTGCACCCCAAGGTGAAGCACTTGGTCTAATAAATCCCTTATCAATCAACTCTTGTAGTTGCACCTTCAATTCCTTTAGTTTCATCAAGGCCATTCTATACGGGGCTTTTGATATTGGTCCTGTTCCAGGCATTAATTCGATTTCAAATCAATCTCTCGTTCTGGTGGTAATCTAGACAACTCCTCAGGAAACACATCTTGAAATTCCCTGACTACTCGAATCTCATCGATTTTAGTCTCCTTTTTAGTAAGATCTCTTACTACTACTAAGCATCCTTGGCATCCTTCGTCAAGTAGTTCATGAGCTTCTACCATCGAAATAACGGCTATAGAGGGGTTTGTCTAACCTCCGAAAGATTCAAAACTAGACTGGTCATGTAACATGAACTGGATCACTTTTCTATAGCAATCCACCTTAGCCCGATACTTATGGAGCCAGTCTATTCCTATGATAACATCAAAATCATACATAGCCATCACGACTAGATTTATTTCCATATACTGTCCTTCTATAGTTATCTTGCATTTTGAACATATCATCGTAGATAATACCATACTCTTTAAAGGCGTAGTAACACAAAGAGGCATTTCAAGAGATGTAATTTCTATTTTATCCAATTGCCTATATCTTTCAGATGCAAATGAATGTGTAGCACCCGTGTCAAACTGTGACATCTCAAATTTCACCGACCTTTATTAGTGTAATTAGATCATTAGGAACTTAGATTAATTGGATTGGGCCAGAAATTGAACCCGATGGATTGTGAGAAATGTGTGGGCTTGAGAAGTAAGTGGGCCACACGCTTTGGACTCGAAAAGCCGAATGAGAGATTATGGGCTTGGGCTTAGTTTTGAACAGGCCAAGATTTAGAATTGTAAGACTGGTAAATTTAGTTTAGTGGCCCGGATTGTTATAAATTAAACTTGTTGGGCCAGAGATGAATATTTAGGCCTGAGTGATTTTATTTTCAATTAAGTTTATAGAATATAGTTATGATAATTTGATTAAGGAATGCTAATATCAATTTCTAACTTTAGCATTTCTTGTGATGAATTCTTTATAGACTAACATTGACTAGTCAATATGTTATGTCATGACTTTGTATAGTTATAAAAGGATTGAAATCAAGTAGAAACAAAAGGAAATTAATTGGAAAACATTAGAAACTAATGAACCGACTAATGACATGGATTAGAAACTAATTGAATTTGAGTGACAAATGGCAAAAGACAACAAACTTGGAGGCCACGACACTTCTCTCTTTTCTCTTCACTTTTTTTCTTCTTTATCACCCACGGATTTAGTTCCCACAAACCGAAAACAATCAACAAGGAACATAATTATTAGCACATCTCATCATTAGTCTAGCCTAGGGATTAGCTTATAGCCTATTTCCCCTCTTAAATTTTTGAAACTCTCTCTCTCTCTCTCTCTCTCTCTCTCTCTTCAAGACCAAAACCACCTTTATCTTCTTCTTCATCTCTCTCGGTCGAGCAGTGAAACCAGAAGCAAACAAGCAATCTTCCTCCTCTTACATGCAAAATTTTGGTGTTGATCTTGAAGCATCTTTGTGTTATTTGGTAGCTGAACTAAGGTAAGGAAAGATAAGTTTATAATCTAGAAGTTATCCATTGTTCTTGTCAAGGAAACTTGAGGATCTAGCCAAATGGTGGAGGATTAGATGTGAAGTGGTTGTTTTGTGTTAATTTGAGCTTGATGAATACAAGATTGAAGTTAGAAATCATTGCATGTTGTTTTTGAGTCTTGCATGTCTCGAAAAATTGATGAAAGTCGGCTGTTTGATTGAGCAAAGTGAAGAGGTGATTGCCGAGAGAAGTATTGAGGTGAATATTGTGATGTGTGAGTAGATGTGTGGATATTTGTTTTGAGCCAAGCTATGAAAGGATTCTTTATTGAGAAAAACTTGCTGAAGTTACTCTTAGTTGCTATGATGAAGTATTGAAGTGCTGAAGAAGAGATTTGTGGAATAATAAGTGGTTTAATCGGGCTAGAAGTGAGGGAATCTTGTATATCTATTCTGTTCAAGGAGAATATGGTTAGGGAGTATTCTGTTTTATGTTGTTTCTTTAAGCATGTTAATGAAAATAAGAAAGGAACTATTCTACAAGATAAAATATCCATTAGATTGAATTAGAAACCTAATTATAACCATATGAATATAAAAACATAGAGATGGAAGTGAATTTAGTAACCAGTAAACTGTTTTTGTAAGAAACGGTTTGACCTTTGTGGATTATATTAATTTTATGTAATTACCTAGTAATAATTGAACTTCGAATTCTCAATGAAACTTGTAGAACTTATCCTTAAGAATAACATGTCAAAATTTGAGATTTAATGGATAAGAATTGGTTAGTAAAATGATTTTCTTTGTAGATATCAAATCTGGACGTTGGTACAGGGTGTTATCAAAGATTATATCAATTACTGTTCTTAATGCAGCGAGATATAGACTTAATTTTCTTCATGGAAAATTTCAATCTATGTCTCTAATATAAAATACTAAAATTTGGTAATATTTCGACAAGAATTGGTATACCTTCTGTGTTCGAAACCAAAACTGTTCATTTAGTTAGTAAACTGTTTAAACCCGAGAACATATAATAGATGTTGTGTCTTTTATATTAGACTTACATGACACACATAGAGTCTAATAAGCTCATAATAGATGTTAGTCATGTAAGAATAAGTCTCATATATCACTTGAGGTGTAGGTACTTATAATATCATGCGTGTGCAATGAGTGCGGTGCATAGTGCTTGATTATGGGATAAATATTTGTTCGGCATGGTATGGGACATGTTGTAATGGGTTTTATCTTATAATTTGGACATGCACGTGTGCTTGGATCATGAGAATTAGATGTATAGTTGTATACTTTGGAGTCTTTTTCTTTTGCATACGATAATTGCATTAATCAAAGGTGTGGTGGTGTGAAACGTGTGCTCAAAAGAGTGAATGAACCCATCGGTATAGAGATACCGGTGATGCCCCTTGGAAGTTGGGATGCCCTTGCTGAGTGGTCTTGGATGCCTCGGTAAAGAGATACTGGGATGCCTCGGTAAAGAGATACCGGGATGCCTCGGAGTGAGATGCCCTTGTGTGTGATCAAGGATGCCTCAGTTGTGTGATACTGAGATGCCTCGGAGTGAGATGCCCCTTGCTGAGTGGTCTTAGGAGGACCTCGGTTATGTGATACCGGGATGCCTCGGAGTGAGATGCTCATAATAGAAATATTGTGGAAGTTTGAATAAGGTAGCTTCCGGAAGTGACTCGATCAGGCTAGCAGAGTTCCGATTAGTGACTGATCGAGGGTGGATTATATGCACACTAAATATAATTTAACTTGGCGAGTGAGTTCATTATTGTTGCATTTTATCTTGATATAGAAATTGAGAATGTGGTAAGTATATTTGGTGTTTATTGATATATTTGTATTTAGTATGTCTCATATCAAGAGGTTACACATATGATGCATTAATATTCATTAGATTATACTCGTGATAATTCTATCTTAGCATCTTCAATTGTTTGGTCATGATTCCCTTGTAAACTTGATGGTCGTGGATTGTCTAAATTAGACTCTTATCATTCTTTACTGGGCATAGTTTTTGCTCATACCTTACATTTTTCAGATTGATAGTATGGATGTGCCGCCATTAGCTCGTTGTGGAGTGGTATCAAGCATTGAGGTTACTTTTACTGATGTGTATGACTTTGATGTTGAGCTGACCTTCTCCAAATATGAGGCCACGTTATGGATGGATGATGGTAGAGCTGAGATGATCCCTATGAAGTTTGTCGCATGGTTCATCAAGCATGATGGAGCAATGTTTGGCCCTATTCCTTTTAGTGATGATGGAGTAAGAGCTGGAACAGATGGCGCCTAGATGCCTTTGATCGTGTAGAAGTTGACTATCTTCTGTTTTCTTTTGAACGTGGGCATGTGTGGGAACTCTTGGAGTAGACACCCTCACCCTTTATCCCTGACTTTCGTTACGCCTTACTTTTGTCATGTATATGTTGTATATATAGGCAATGAACATGGAAAGTGTTCAGGTTGATAAATTTTGTAGGCCCTGATGATGGTAAGAAGAAATGAAGCTTCTCGTGATTTTGTCTATGTGCATGAATTAATTGGCCAATACTAATAATTGGTAGAGTGATTGCAAGATAACCTCAAAGTATCAACTTTAAATTTTAAATAATCCATGTTATATATGCTAACCTTCAATGGTGAACACTATATAAATAAATGGAGTTCACAAGTTTGGCAAGATTATATTAAAAATTATAAATTCTGCTTGCGCTTCATACTTGACGCCCTGGGACGTCACACAAACAAATGCATATGCCTTCTTGCCATTTATGAAAATCGTACCTGAGATAACGTTTTTAGAAGCTTCCGCTTCCTCTCGGGTGACCGCATACACCTTTCCTTGTGCTGGTGGTCTCTGTGGATTCTTTTGTGGATATGGTCCAATAGTGTGTTGTTGTACTCGTCACATTGGATTAATATTCGGCTGCAACCTTTCTTGTGGACAATCTCTCTTGAGGTGACCTACCTGTCCACAACCATCACATTTCAACTGTCCATTGCAAGGTCCTGGGCCATGTTGCCCATTGCATCTTCGACAAGCATTATCTTGATAGTGTGTGTTTCCTAAATTCAGGCCATCCCTAGTCTTTCCAAAGTTTCCAAAATTACTCTTTTTCTTAGATTCCCAAATCTGACCTTGACCAAGATAAGGTCTCTTACCTCTTCTGATATCACCAAAATTCAAATGTCTCTTAGACTCTGATTGCTCTCTCACCAATTCCTGTTCCACCAACTATGCCCTTTCATAAATTTCATTATACTCTCTTATATTCAAAGGCACCAGTTGTTTCCTGATATCAGTCCTCAACCCCTTCAAAAATCTCTCAACTTTTTCTTCTCGATCCTCAATTAGCTTGGGAGCATACCTAGATAATTCAAAAAAATTTGCCTCATACTAGTCTACTGTTGGCTCCATTTGTTCCAGCTGAACAAATTCAGTGATCTTCTTATCCCTGGCACAGTCAGAAAAATGCTTTCTATTGAAAGCTCTAACAAATTCATCCCAATTTATATCAGTACCTGGTGGAAAGATCGTGTTTCTTGAAGCTCTCCACCAAAACTTTGCATTTCCCTCTAACTGGTACTCTGCCAAAGTTATTTTCTCAACAACATTGCAGTTCAACAACCGGAAAATCCGTTCCATTCCATCTATCCATTGTTCCGCCTCCTTAGGATTTCCTGTTCCACTAAACTGAGGTGGCTTCAACTTCAGAAATTGTTCCACCAGTCCTGAGGGCAGCGTTCCACTTCGTGTTGTTGTTGCGCTTGTCTTTCCATCAGATTTCCTATATTGGCCAATGCTTGCAGGATGTCTTCCATTCGGGGTTCAGCCCTTGCAGTAGAGGCTTCAGCCCTCGACGGATGAGAACTTCCAGCTCGTACCATGACTTTCTCGCAGTTTCCAAGCATTTGCCTCAGGAATAATCTGTGACTCAATGTCTCCCTTTAAAAGCAGCTACAACTATATATATATAAGTAACATAAACAAGTTACTTGGCACCTAAAGACAACTCATAATAAATTACTAGGGATCTACGAGTGAATGCCCATCACCCGTTGTTCAAAGTTAGTCACCTATCCCGGTTAGTATCATATGGTGTGCATTGTCATCATATTCCTCAATTTTCAAATGAGGTTCCTTATCACTCCACATATAACCATTGCTCTGATACCAAACCCCACTATGGCACCCCCGAAACGGCCCCCGATCCATTAGGGTCGCCGCAGTTTGCTTACCTTTCACTTTCCCTAATAATATGTCACTCTTATACCATAGAATTATAGTGAGTCCAAAAGTCCTGGGGGTTATATCATTTAATTGGTCCCAGCGCAGTTCATATAGCGGAAGCATATTCAAAATCTCCTTATCCCATACTCCAAAAAAATAATGCAATGCACACCAACTACACATCTTACACAAGTTAGAGCCGAACACTTTTATTTACATAACTTTGATGTATATCATGAGTCGGTACATCAAAAGGCCAAGGCTTTACTAAGCTCGGCTATAACCAAAAGTACTCGACTTCACAACAGTCATATACATCGATCCATCATTTAGTGTCAGCCGTCCAAAAAGAAGCTTCATCCTCCCTCCATTGTGCTCAGTCACACCCAACCCGGTCCGTCAGCTAGCGGCGGCAGCAAAACTAACATGATCCCATCACGACGGACATGAACAGATAGAAACTCTTGAGTGATAGGGCCGGCAGATATACCAACGTCGTACAAGACCAGAACCCGCACACGAACAAAAACTAACCCTCGTATCTCGGGGTGATGATGCTTCGTACACTCAACCTCGCCGTCGGTTGGTATGCCATAGAAAGTACCATGGGTGACTGGCGACAGAGACATAACTCATAATTTGAAATGTTAGTCCCCAAAAGGGATGAGTACAACAACTCAGTAGTAAAAGATCCATCAAATTACAAAATGCAAAAAGCAAGACAACCAATATTTCATGTGAAATGCACATATCATCCATGCAATCATGCATATATGTCAATGAGATCCATTCAATATCTTAATGACCACATTTCCAATGCCAAATAGTACCAACTCAAGTTCATAGACAATTTATGTCCCATGCCATATGCACACACATGCGCATGATTCATTTCCCATTTCGATTTTCAAAAGGATCTCATTTTTCTCTCAGGGACCAGTGTTTGCATCCCTCATAACTCTCGCACCCAACTTGGCATCGTGAGGCCTTCGGCACACACCTCTAGGCATCCGGCACACACCTCCGGGCATCTCGCACCCCAATTGGCATCAGGAGGCCTCCGACACACACCTCCGGGCATCCGGCACACACCTTTGGACATCTCGCACCTCAACTAGCATCACAAGGCCTCCGGCACACACCTTCGGGCATCTGGCACACACCTCCGAGCATCTCGAAACTCCTGCAGACGTCCGGCACACACCTCCGGGCATCTCGAAACTCCCAAGGCATCGTCAACTTAGCCGTTCGACGGTATCATCAACATCACAATGTGTACATTTATGTCTCACTTTCAAAATAGCATTTGATGTAATAATATCAAAGGTTTCAATCAAGTTTTGATGTCATAGGATGTGCTAAATGTCACCACATATGCTGTATAAATAACAATTCAAGATATCACATCTCATGGAGTAATTCATTTGTTCTTAAAAATAAAACAATTTTCGGATAAAATAGATTACACTCCTTTAATTGAAATTCTGGAAAAATTAGTAAATGATCTTAATAAATTCCGAAAGTTTAACATGTTATAAACAAGATCTAGAGAAAAAGTTTTTATGAAGAACACCATATCAAGAAAACTTCATACGAGTCGTTATGGTCCATGCATCACAGCCATAAAACTTTAAACATCACTATTGCACAGTTTTAATAACAAATTCAGTTTAACCTATAAATGAACTCAGAAAATTATTATATTTTAATATGTTATAGATAAAACCTAGAGGGAAAAGTTTGATGAAGAACTCGAAGTTGGATTCATTATATATTTAGAGCTATAATCACTATAACTCTCCTTAACCCTCTGTAACAGTTTCCAGGTTTAACACTTTCAAAGAAAATTCATTTCACCGACCAATACTTGTCCGTTTCTTCTAAAATTTTTCTATGTTATTCTTCAAGATGTCATATACAACTTTCATCAAGGACATGAAGTCAAATTTCAACTGGATAATTGCATAAAATTCACGGAGTTGCCAAAGGTCAAGCTGTTTTTCCATGAAACAGTTTACTAGTCCTAAGGGACTTTATGGTTTTATTTATGTAGATGGGCCTAAGTTGGCCCGTCCGCCCATTTTGGGCCTAAAAGCCTGGCCCATAAGATAAAGGCCCATGGATGAAGGGTTGAGATATGAAGAGGTGTTACGTTGAGGGGATGTGTCTTTTAGAGAAGACGTATTTAAGGGGAGAAGAAAAAAAGGGAACGCACCTTTTGGACGTACGTACGCTTTTCTTTTCGCCCTCTCCCAAAACCAACGTAAGTTTTCTCCCCCTTGAACCAATAGTATGCTCCTTGGTAGACCGGGATCAGATTCTTCCCCGAACGGCAACATTGGTGTTTAATCTGTGGATAATAAGGTATACTCGATTCTGTGGTGTGTCTTTGATCGGTGATACATGTTATTCTTGGGCTCATCTTCCGCATTCGTTTTAGAGGTTCGATTTAGTGTTGGATCTGTTTTAGAGATTCAGGTATTCCCAAAATTGGTATCAGAGCCATAATTCATGTTTCTGATCCCCTTTTATGTTATTGAATAATTTTGCGGTTGAAATTCGAGAAAAGCCGCTGCCAATCAATCGGGGACGAAAAAACCCGACACCGTGCACTGTTCGCCCTGTTTTGTGATTTTTTGCAAGTCAACATTCGTTTTTGATAGCGTAGGGACGAAGCTCTCGTCGATGCGAGAAAAAAGAGTGGCGGCTAACCGTCGGAGGTTGCCGGACGCACGACCAGAACGAATGAGGGTCATCGGTGCGTGCAACGCAAGAGACGACTTGGTTCCCCGCAGGTGCGCCGTTTCGACCCAGGTGCGTGCGACGCACACACCAGCTGACATCTGTGTGACATCATCCCATGCACACGCGTGGCACGTGCCGGTCAGTTCGTCCGACCCGGCCCGTCCGATCGAACCGGTCCGACCCGATTCGACCCGACCCAACGACTGTTGACTCAACCCATTGACCGTTGACCACCTTTGACCCATTGACGTGACCCGTTTGACCCGACCCATTGACCCGTTGACTCGACCAAGTCACCCGTTCACCGTTGACTGGAGTTGACCACCTTTGACCGGCGTTGACCGGCCAAAAAAAAAAAAAGAGGAAAATTTTGTATTTTCCAATTTTGTTTATTATGGATTATAAGTAGTCCTTTTTTTTTTTTCTATTATGCATTTCTTCATGCTATTCTGCATTTGTTGCATGAACCATGGAAAATTCTATATTTTCCCTTTTGTTCATTGTGGATTATAAGTAATCCATTTTTGTACTGCATTTATTACATAAACTATGATGCGTTATGCACGCATACTTGCATTTCTGAGAACGGAGGAGGAAAATGCAAGACTTAAAGGGCTAATGACAGAATTAGCTACTTATCGGTGGAATGATGGTGATGTAGTATTACACGTGGTTAGGGTCAATAAGATGATACAAGAAATCATCTGGAATGGTTATCTTGTGCCGGATTTTGAGAAGGTGCCGGCTTTAATGAACACTCTTCCACCTGAATGGCAAGTGGTGTTAGATCACCTATGGGAGGTCAATATGGTCCCGGATTATAGGAGGCTTACGGTAGCTTTTGTAAGAGAATACTATAGGATAGAGTTAACTAAAACTTCAACCCTTGGGATGAGTACCACATGATGCATAGTGAATGCGCCTTGGAGGTGGCATGAGAGCTCTCCAAAAGTCTTTCCTTGGTTGGCCAATGTGCCTTCAGATTTCTTAGAGAATTTTACTGATAGATTAGAAAAGACTTTCCCTATTTATTTCTTAGATTAGTTTGAGATGTTTTAGGTGTAGATATCTCTTTCTATGTTGATTTTTTTTTTCTCTAAATATATTACTTAGTGTAATGGACATGTTTGATTATTGAAAGTTCAATGTTTTTTATTGCTGTAAATTAGTATGTTAATTTACAATACATTGTGGGAAGTTCAAGAAAGTTTTAGTGATTTTGCTGAACTTATTTTGCATAGAAGATTATATTAATGATAGTTTTAAGTTATGATTTTTTGGATGACGATTGGAAACATAATGACCTTTTGATTCTGAAACCATACTTAAAATTATTCATTAACATGATGGGTCTATGCAAAATGGATGTATAAATGATAGGCATTAATAATTTGTGCATATGTGTCTGATATGTTCAGATCGATGACTTCAGCAACTAAAATCATAGTTGCTAATTTGAACAAAGAAGACAAAATAAATGGCGAGAATTCTGAAATATTGAATATGAAAATTCTATATGTACTTTAAAAACAAGAAGCACTAGAAGCTCTTGACCATGTTATGGAAGAAATTGAGGATTTTATGCGTCACCTTGAGCTAGCAGAGGGCTGCCTCAAGGCATTTGAGAAGGAAACACATATTTTCTATATTGCTTCCAGCTCAGAAGGAGCTTCAAGCTCTAAGTACAAGCATATTGATTCGTTCAATATGTGAAAATGCAAGGGATCAAATCATTATTGCAAGAAACCAAGAGCTGATCAACATAAGAGAGGAAAACATTCTCGAGTGAAGAGTATTTCAATGATGAAGTGTTACAACTATGACCAGAAGGGTCACTACGCTCGCGACTGTCGCGAGTCAAAGAAGGTACTCACCCCTTGTACTCTTAAGAGCTTTGCTAATTTGTCAAGTTTTGTATTCTTAGCTGAATCTAATCCTTTATGGAATGTAAATTCGGGAGCAACAAACCATGTAGCGAAGGATAGAGAATCCTTCGTAGAATTTCGACGAGTTCTGACTGGAACTAAGTGGGTCAATGTAGGAAATAACTCCATAGTAGAAGTAAAAGGAATTGGCACCTGCCAATTGAACATGCATGGTGGACGCACTTTGTTCCTACATCATGTATTGTATGCTCCGGAGATTCGTCGGAATTTAGTGTCTGTCTTAGTGTTGGTTAAGCTTGGTTTTAATATGAACTTCCATAATAGTGGTGTCGATTTGTATTTGGATACAAACTACTATGGTTGCAGTTATTTCCTGGATGGTTTTATTGTACTAAATGTTGATTGTGGTAATGTCAATGTTTGTTATTCCCTTTTCACGTCTTCTGCTTCATATGATAATGATGTGAAAGTGTGGCATGCTAGGCTTGTTCATATTGGCCAATAACATATAAATAGACTAGCCAAAGAGGACTTGTTAGGCAACATTGAAAAAGTCGATTTGCTCATATGTGAGTATTGTCTAGTAGACAAAATAACAAGAAAACCATTTGAAAAAGGGAAAAGAGCTGAATTTCCTTTGCAATTAATCCATTCTGACGTCTATGGTCTGATGAATGTGAGAGAAAGATATGGGGCTGTTTATTTCATCACATTTATAGATGATTATACTCGATTCGGATATGTCTATTTGATTTCTCATAAATTTCTCATAAATCTGAAACATTGAGTTGTTTCAAAAGGTTTATGAACTTGGTAGAAAATCAATTAGACAAGAAAATAAAAGTATTGTGATGCGATCGAGGTCGAGAATATTTATCTGATAAGTTCAAAAAATTATGTGATGAAAAAGGAATAGAAAGACAGTTGTCTATTCCATATACTCCTCAACAAAATGGTGTTGCACAGAGAAGGAACATAACCCTATTGGAAATGGTTAGGTCCATGATGGCACATGCTAACTTACCTATCACTTTTTGGAGTGATGCGTTGTTAACTGCTGCCTATATACTTAACTGAGTGCCTTTCAAATCAGTTACTTCCACTCCATATGACTTATGGATAGGTAGAAAATCGGACTTAAGTTTTCTTAAACCATGGGGTTGTGCTACCTATACTCATGAGCCATCTCACAAGTTTGGGAAATTGGGTCATAGAGGAAACAAGAGTATTTTCATAAGATACTCTGAACACTCGAAAGGGTATGTGTGGCACCCTTAAACACCTAAGGTCGCCACAGGTACCTATCGCTCCACCTAATGGATACCAGTTTCATCTCTTAGCGGAAGCACCATAGTTCATAGGCATTTTTTTTTTTTGGAAAACGGTCCCAGTACAACTCATTAGCGGAAGCATAAACAAGTCTCACCATTTCTCCCTCTAATAACCATAAAGCAATGCACACAAACTACGCACCATAGGAAAAGATAAAGCCAAGCCACTTTTATTTATATTTTCATGATGGATTTCTCGGGTCGGTACAACCAAAAAGTAAAGCCAAGACTTTTAACTAAACTTGGCCACAGCTCAAAAGAGAGATCTCGACCCCTTATATCGATCACGTGTCATCCTCCATCTACAAGTGTCGGCTATCCCAAAAAATGTCAGCTCCCACTCCTCACGCGGGCCATCACACCCATCCTAGTGCATTGGGTGGTGGCAACGACAACATCCCTCGTATCACTCCATCACGGCGGACGTGGACTGACAAGAACTCCTGGATGACCGGGCCCCCAGCCAGGCCCACATCATACATCACCAGCACATAAACCTTTATAAACGTCAGACCAGGGATGGTGACACAATCAAGCTCCGTACACTTGACCTCCATGTCAGATGGAAGGTCGTAAAAGGTACCTCGCGTGACCGGAGGGAGAGGCATCTTTCTAATCTGAAATATTAGTCTCTAAAGGGGTGAGTACAACCACTCAGCATGTAAAAGATCCATTAACTACTCCATGCATCAAACAGAACAATCATGACATCATAGTAGGGTACATATCACTCAAGCATCCAAGCATAACTTACCTTGCAGACATGCATATGTCATCATACCATATGTGCATGCACCATAATGCACTCGTCATCAATCATTTATGCATATACTGTGGCACCCTGAACCACCTTAGGTCGCCACAGGCACCTAATGGAACACTAGTTACATCTCTTAATAGAAGCGTCGTAAATCATAGACATTTTTTTTTTTAAAACAGTCCCAGCGCGATTCATTAGCGGAACCAAAATATAATATTGCCATCTCTCCCTCCAACAACCATGATGCAATAGCACACCACTAAACATCATAAGAAAAGATAGAGCCATGCCACTTTTATTTACATATTTTTGTGATGGATTTTTCGCGGGTCGATACAACAAAAGAAGGCCAAGATTCAGCTACACTCAGCCACGTCCCATAAAGATACTACGGCCCCTAAAGTAATCACATGACGTCCTCCATCTAACAGTGGCGGCTACTCTAAAAAAGAAACACCAGCTCTCTACCCCTCACGCAACCATCACACCCATCTTAGTGTGTCGGGTGGTGGTGGCGGCAACATCCCACTAAACACTCCGTCTCGGCGGACATGAATTAACAGAAACTCCTGGATGACTGGGCCCCCAGCCAGGCCCACATCGTACATAACCAGTACTTACACTCGCACAAATGTCAGTCCAGGGATGGTGACGCAGTCGATCTCCATACATTCTACTTCTACATCCGAGGGGAGGCCATAGAAGGTGCCTCGCGTGACGGTAGGGAGCGACATCTTTCTAATATGAAATGTTGGTCCCCGAAGGGGTGAGTACAGCCACTCACATGTAAAAGATCCAATAACCACTCAATGCATCACACAATACAATCATAACATAGTACATGCCATTCATGCCTCCAAGCATAACTTACCTTACAGCCATGCATATACAAACACACTATATGTACATACATCTTCATATACTCATCACAATCATATCACATACATCTCATCATGCCATAGGTGATCATCATCATATCGTATATGCATGTTATCATGCCATAGGTGATCATCATCATATCATATGTGCATGTCATCATGCCATAGGTGATCATCATCATATCGTATATGCATGTCATCATGCCATAGGTGATCATCATCATATCTTATATGCATGTCATCATGCCATAGGTAATCATCATCATATCGTATATGCATGTCATCATGCCATAGGTGATCATCATCATGTCATATATGCATGTCATCATGCCATAGGTGATCATCATCATGTCTCACACATATCATCATGCCATAGGTGATCATCATCATGTCATATATGCATGTCATCATGCCATAGGTGATCATCATCATATCATATATGTATGTCATCAATTTCCACTTTTATCTTTCAATTCGATCACCACATCCCCCTTTCCCGGGATCAATAATTGCATCCCATATTTTATCACTCACACCCCAACCTGGCATCGTGAGATAAACCTCCAGTACACACCACCGGGCATCCGGCACCCCCACATTCCGGGCATCTCGCATCCCAATTGGCATCACGAGGCATCCCCTCGGGCAAAAACCTCCGAGGCTTCCGGCACCCAACCATTCCGGGAATCTCGAAACTCCCGAGGACATCCGGCCTTGTATCTCAATACAATCCAAGCATCCGGCACCCCCCATCCCGGGCATCCTGACACTCCCAGGGCATTATTAACCGCCACAAACAGTTTCCTCATTTATCATTATTCATGTTCACCAATTTATGTCTCAACTCAGCATGGCACATGATGTAATGGCAAATAAGATCACTTTCATCATTTGATTCATACATGCATCTCCAATCATCATCATACATGCAGCAAGACACAAACATTCATAACAATACAATTCATGGAGTCCATACAATTTAGAATAGTCTATTTATCATGCCTTTTGAAGTTTACCAAAATTCCAGCTTGTACCATTTTAGAAAATATTTAAATTAAATATCCATATGATTCTCAAAAATCATGAAATCAAGACATGTGATAGACAAGACAATAAGATAACAATTTCATGAAGAAGACATGCCCAATAAAGTTCCACACAAGAAGATATAATTCACACAATTACAGCATGCAATTTCGGATAAAAACAGAATGTGCAGTTTTTGAAATAATTCGATTAAAATACCCAAAAGACCTTAAAAAATTATGAAATTTTATCAGGTTATATTTAAGACACTAAAGTAGGTTTTTCACGAAGAAATATAGGCCAGATTCTCTCTAGATAATTTTCTACAGACGTCCGAAGCTCCTGATTCTAGCACCGAAACGTCCAGTGTAGTTATCTTCGAAATATCGAGTTTTCACCCACTTAATATTCTTATTTTCGTCTGAAATTTGGATATGTTATGTTTAAAGAGGTCCCCTACAACTTTTATTAAGGAATATAAGCCAAATTTCCAAATAATAGTCATCATATGGGTCCATGAAGTCTCAGGTGTCCAGTACCGTGTTTCCAGATTTACCGTCTTCAAGAGTAAGTCGATTCACTAGGCTACACTTGCTCGTTTTACTCCAAATTTGAGTATGTTAGTCTTTAGGATGTTCTATACAAGTTTAATGAATAAGTCGAAAAGAGATTCTTGGTCAAAATCGACATGCAACCCACAAACTACCAAAAGGTCAGCAAAATAGTTCCAGATCTAGGGTCTTCGTAGGAAGAGGGTTTCACCTCCAAAAAATCAGTATTTTTCTCTCAAATTTTATTATGTTATATTTTAAGATGTTGGCTACAACTTTCATGAAGGATTCAAAGTCAAAATCCATCTCGAAACATGCATGCAAGCCTCCACAAGATTCTGGGTCGGACGGTTCACACGAAATCAGCAAGCATTTTCAAGAATAAACCACATTAGCTTCGGTTCCTTGCCTCCAAACATCCTAGATTTCAACCACACATGCAAGAGTAGAAAGTGGATCCTAACTTGCCTCTAAGACCAAGCGGATGACAGAAAAGGGACGGCACACCGGCGACGGACGGACGGCGTGTGGGCGGCGACGGGCGAGCTCCTCCTCCTCCTCGGTTCCTCTCTCTCGCACTCCCTCTCTCTCTCTTTGGCTTGGACGGAAACCCCTCACCGGCCACTCTCTCTCTCCCATTTATTTCCCCAAAACTCCATCATTAGCAATCATGGTTTGCCTCTCCACAAGCCAATGCATGCAATCCTCTTTTTTGCCACTTGGCCAAGCTCATGCAAAATGGGCTTGGGCTTGGATTGGGCTTGGAAGAAGTGGGCCGGCCACTCCTCCCCCCCTTGGTTGACGGTCACACCTCATGGGCCTCAATTGGGCCGGCCATTCAGCCTTCCAAAATCCATGCTCTTGGGCCTAAGGCCCAACCTAATTAAACCCACAATTTCACTTTCAATTATTCATCTTTAATTCTTTCTTTTATAGAATTCAAATTAAATTTCACATAGTCAAGAATAAATCATTCTCATTAATTTATCCTATAATACTAATTTAAAAACTCATGAACACAAGCATACATCACTTAGTCTTAAGGGAAAACTAAGGGCAAAAACATAAACCATAGGTAATTTCATTACCTAATTACGGGCTTTAATTCCTCTAGAGGTTGTCTTGGATTTTTGGGATGCCACATATACCATCATGCCATAGGTGTATATACAACCATGCACTCATCATCAAGCATTCATGCATATCCATGCCTTATGTGCACATACCACCATGCATTCATACATAATCATATCATACAACCATGCATACATGTCACCATACCATGCATGATTCAATTTCAACTTTTTCTCTTTCAATTAGATCACCACATTTTTCTTTTCCGAGACCAGTAATTGCATCCCACATTTTATCGCTCACACCCAACCTGGCATCGCGAGGAACCTCCGGCACACACCTCTGGGCATCCGGCACCCCCACATTCCGGGCATCTCATATCCCAACTAGCATCATGAGGTATCCCCTCAGCACACACCTCCGAGGCTTCCGGCACCCCCACATCCCGGGCATATCGAAACTCCCAAGGACATCCGGCACCCCCACATTGCAGGCATCCGGCACTCCCCTTTCCGGGCATCCCGATACTCCCGGGGTATCGTCGGTTCACACCTCTGAGGGTATCCACATTTATCATAATTCATATTCACAATTTATGTCTCAATATCAACATGGCACATGATGTGATGGCAACAACATCAATTTCAGCTTTTGATCTTATATGTAATGCCACAAATCATCACATGTGCAGCAAGATTCAATCACTTAAAACAATATATTCATGGGGCTCATACAAAATAGAATAGTCCATGCATTACAGCTTTTGAAATTCGCACAATCCAGCTTGCACAGTTTTAGGAAACATTTTAATTAAATACACAAATGACCTTCAAAAATTATGAAATTAGAACATGTAATAGTCAAGACATAAAGGCAGATATTTCATGAAGAACACTATACCCAAAGACCCTCATAAAATTTAGTATAGACCATGCATCACAGCACTACTATTCTAACAATTCAACTTGCACAGTTTTTGAAACATTTTTAGTTAAATAGGCAAATGAACTTCCAAAATTATGAAATTTGAATATGTTGTAGGGAAGACATAAAGAGAGATATTTCATGCGGAACACATTTCCAAAAGAACCTCATACAAAACGATATAGTCCGTACATTGTAACTTACCAAGTCCGAACACGTCAGATTGTACCGTTTAAGAAACATTTTCGATTAAATACCCAATCGACCTCCACAAATTATGAAATTCGACAATGTGATAGTCAAGACCCTAAGGTAGATATATCATGAAGACATTAAAGTCAGATTCGTCCTAGGTAATTAAATATAGGCGGTTAAAACTTGTTTTTTTAGTACCAAAAATTTCTAGATCTAACTACCTTCGAAAGACCACGATTTCACCTACCTAATCTTGTTTTTTTTCTCTAAATTTTTGATATGTTGAACCATAGGATGTCCTTTACATCTTTTGTTAAGAAATCGAAGTGAAATTTCAACAAAAAGATTGCCTAACACTCCATACATTCATCAAAGGTGGGTACCGAAATCTCCAGATCCAGTCTTTCCAAAGAATAACTATTTCAGCAACTTATACTTGTTTTTTTTGTCCCAAATTTGAGTATGTTATACAACAAGAAGTCCTTAACAACTTTCATTTAGAATTCAAAGCCAAAATCCAACTCGAACATCACATGCAAGTCACTAGAACATCCAAGGTCGAGCTGTTTTCTCAAAAACAGTACACTAGCCTAGAACACCACTCTTAAAACTTCAATCTTTCACATCCTAGACATCCGAAATTTGTCACCATTCAATCACACACACTAGGCACAACAAGCAAGAGTAGATCAAGGATCCCACTTGCCTCTAAATCGAGCAAGCAGTGAGCACAATGGCGACAAAAACATGGCAGCGACGGACGGCGGACGCACGGCCCCTCCTCCTTCCTTCTTCTCTTCTTCCTTTCTTCCTTTATTTCTTCTCTTCCTCTCCTCTCTCTCTCTTGGATGAACCCTCCTCTCTCTCTCCTTCTCTCTCGCTTAAACCGGCCATCATCTTCCTCTAATTTTCTTCCCCTCCATCATTAGCCATCATTAGATCATGCATGGAGGACACTTGTACCTCACCTTAGGACAAATGGGGAGGCATGCAACCGGATCCCCCTCCTTTGCACTTCGACAGCCCCTCATGTGCTTGGGCCAGCCATGGGCCGGACAACTTCTCCCTCTCCTCGGGCTTCGTGGGCCGGTCGAGCAAAAAGGGGTGAGGCTATGGGCTGGTTTGGCCTTTAAATGTCCAGCCCACCCCCATCCTAATAATCCACCTAATCCTTAATTATATTAACACCTAATTGAAATTTATAATTCACAAAAATTTGTGACCTAATTTAATAAATTCCAATTCATAATTCACATGGCCAAAAATAGAATTTTCCTATTAAATAATTACCCATGAAAAGCTTGGCGAAAATCTCAATGCAAGACATGAATTAGAGCACCTCTAAGGATTGGCAAGAAATTCTAGGATGCCACAATTCTCCCATCCTTAGAGAATTTCGTCCTCGAAATTAGACATCACTCATGCCTTTTGAAACAAGTAGGGGTACTTTTCCTTCATCTGGCCTTCACTCTCCCATGTGGCTTCCTCCATATCGTGATGTCGCCATAATATCTTAACTAGTGGGATTGTCTTGGTCCTAAGGACTTGCTCCTTTCGATCCAATACTTGCACAGGCTCTTCGATGTACCTCACTTTCTCATCTACTTCAATGGCTTCATGATCGAGTATGTGATTAGGATCCGACTAGTACTTTTTCAGCATCGACACATGAAACACATCATGTAAATTTCCCAATTTAGGAGGTAGCGCCAAACGATAAGCTACATCTCCTATTCTTTCAAGTATCTCAAAAGGTCCAACAAATCTAGGGCTTAACTTACCCTTTATTCCAAATTGAGATATTCCTTTCATTGGAGATACTTTAAGGAATACATGATCTCCCACACTAAATTCCAAAGGCCTTCTATGCCTATCTGTGTAGTCTTTTTGTCTACTCTGAGTTGTTTTAAGTCTTTTCCTGATAATTTCGACAGCTTCAGTGGTAACTTGTACCAATTCAGGTCCTGTCAATTTCTTTTCGCCTGCTTCATTCCAACAGACAAGACTCCTACATCTCCTTGCATACAATGCTTCATAGGGAGCCATGCCTATACTTTTATGAAAACTATTATTATAAGCAAACTCCACCAAATGCAATCTTTCATCCCAATTCCCTTTAAAGTCAATCACACAAGCCCTTAACATATCCTCTATTGTCTAGATTACTCTTTCTGTTTGTCCATCTATTTGAGGGTGAAAAGCAGTACTAAACTGGAGTTTAGTTCCTAAGGCAATTTGAAGACTCCGCCAAAAGTTTGAAGTAAATCTCGAATCCCAGTCTGAGGTAATAGTTACTGGAACACCATGTAAGCGTACTACTTGACTTACATATATATCTGCATATTTGTCCATTGGGTAGTCTATGCGAACTGCTAGGAAATGAGTAGACTTAGTCAGACGGTCCACTATTACCCAGATAAAGTCATGACCATTTGATGTCCTCGGAAATCCTTATACTAAGTCCATTGTTATATGCTCCCATTTCCATTCTGGTATGTCTAACGGTCTCAAGAGTCCTGCAGGTTTGCAATGTTCCGCTTTTACTTGTTCGCATGTCAAACATTGAGAAATGTGCTTAGCCGTATATGCTTTCATACCATTCTACTAAAATTGCTGACGCAAATTCTTGTACATCTTTGTACTGCCCAGATGAACACTGTAATTACTCCTATGTGCCTCTGACAGAATTTCCTTCTTTAATTCTTCGTTGTCGGGAACACAGAGTAGTCCCTGGCATCTTACCACTCCATCTTCAGAGATTCGAAATTCTGGTCTCTTTCCTAAAGACACTGCATCTTTCACTTTCATAATTTTCGAGTCAGACTCTTGCAAAATCTTAACTTTCTGAATAATTTCAGGTTCAATCCTTAATGCACTAAGCATATTGGTAAGACAATCCACTTTTAGTTGAAACTCTGAGTCCGTTGCGAACTTTAACAAGCTCCATTTCGCCAATCTTAAACTAGCCATCTCCATAGCTGACTTACGACTAAGAGCATCCGCTACTTTATTCGCCTTCCTTGGGTGGTATCGTATCTCACAATTATAATCCTTTAATAACTCCATTCACCTCCTTTGTCTCATGTTCAACTCCTTTTGTGAGAACAGATATTTCAAGCTCTTATGATCTGCATAAATCTCAAACTTTTCCCCATATAAATAATGTCTCCATATCTTCAAGGCGTACACTATAGCTGCTAACTCTAAATCATGCGTTGGGTAGTTCAATTAATGGGGTTTCAATTGTCTAGATGCATAGGCTATGATCTTGCCATGCTGCATCAAAACACATCCCAATCCTTTGTGAGATGCATCAATATACAATGTAAAACCATCGAGATCGGTTGGTATAGTCAAGATTGGAGCCGAGGTCAATTTTCTTTTAAGCTCCTGGAAACTCCTTTCGCATTCCCCATTCCATTCAAACTTCACATTCTTTCGAGTCAATTTTGTTAAAGGATCTGCCAATCGTGAAAACCCTTCAATAAACCTTATATAGTAACCAGCTAGTTCTAAGAAACTCCATATTTCAGTAGGTGTTGTCGGTCTCGGCCAATTTATTACCATTTCAACTTTCGCCGGGTCCACTACAATTCCTCCTCCTAATACCACGTGCCCCAAAAATATTATTTGGTTCAGCTAGAATTCACACTTGCTCAATTTGGCATACAGCTTATGATCTCTCAGAGTTTGCAAAACTATCCTCAAGTGTTGGTCATGCTCTTTAGGCCCTCTCAAATATATCAGGATATCATCAATAAAAACAATCACAAACTGGTCTAAATAAGGCTTAAATACCCTATTCATTAGATCCATAAATGCAGCCGGTGCATTTGTCAATCCAAATGGCATAACAAGGAACTCATAATGTCCATAACGAGTCCTGAACGCAGTCTTAGGAATGTCTTCTGTCTTAATTCTTAACTGATGTTATCCCGACCTTAAGTCAATCTTAGAGAAGACCAAACTTCCCTGGAGTTAGTCAAATAAGTCATCAATTCTAGGCAAATGATACTTATTTTTAATGGTCACTTGATTTAGTTGCCTATAGTCAATGCACAAGCGCATCAACCCATCTTTCTTTTTCACAAACAAGACTGGTGCACCCTAAGGTGAAGCACTTGGCCCAATGAATCCTTTATCAAGCAACTCCTGTAGTTTCACTTTCAACTCCTTCAACTCTGTTGACACCTATTTTTAGCAAATCTAGGAAAATAAGGAAAATAACAATTGTATTGGAACAAATAAAAGGAAAAAATGAAAAAAATGGGGAAAGTTATTTAATTGATTATGCATGGAAAGTTGAAATTTGATGATCATTCATATTTCGTTAAATGCAGAAGCAATTTAAAAATCAAGTGAATAAGAGGCAAGAATTTTGCAAAATGGAAGAAATCTGAGCAGGATCGAGCTGACTGCGAAATTGCGTTCCGATTTGTAGGCTTGATTTAATGCAGCAGAAGATGGAAAGTTGAAAGTTGCTATAAAAATGGCCATCTGAATATCACTATAAAAGGAGCCATAATTTTCGTGAGCCGAAGGAGGAATTCGGAGAGAGTTTTTTGAAAATTGAGAGCAAAAAGTTTCGGAGAGAAAATTCAAGAGCGAATTCGAAGAAAAATTGGCGTGAGAAGAAGGCCTCGTCTGCCTTGGTCAAAGAGAAGGTCTTTTCCCTTTTCTTTCCCTGACAAGAAAAGGGAAAAGTCAGTTGCAGAACAGAGAAAGAGGAGAGAGAAGACCGGTGAGTGACGTAAGGTGAGAGAAAAGAAAAAGAAAAAGAAAAAGAAAAACAGGTTACTGTTTGTCTTCCTCGTGCAGACGCTCACGCCTTACTAGTCTCTGTCCGCCACACCCCTAGCCGTCCGGCCGCCCTCAGCAACGCCTATACGTGACCTCCACCACCGTCGCCTCGCCAGATTCGCCCCTAACGCACAGCAGCACAGCCACTCCATTCGCCATTCCTCGTCGCTCCGCGCCAGCAGCACCGAACACCAGGCACCCCGACGACCGCGCTCCCGCCCTTGACGACGCCGCGCCACCGCAACGCCTCGATCGCCCACGACGTCGCCCGTCGATCTGTTTGTGCTGCCCGAGAAGTCTCGCCGCTGTCCCTACCTTAACCCGACGCCCGGCTCACGCCGCCCGACGCCGCCGGGGTTGAAACTCATCGTGACCTATAGCCCAAAGATCACCGGTGTCTATGGGACCGCTCCGCTGCTGCCTCGCTCCGATTGACTCAGAGCCGCACCTCCGCCCGGCCCGCGACGCAGCCCTTGCGCGCTGCTCAAGCTTCCTTTCCAAGCGGCGTTCACGCCTATAGTCCCCCTGTTCACTACCGACCCGTTCGCCGCCGGTGCGCCTACTATGCTTTCTCACCGGAATTCCTTGCCGACTTCCGTGCCGAACTCAAAACCGGTTGCCAAGTTCGGTTTGGGAAAAAAAATCAAATTAGGTAGATTTAATTTATTTATTATGCAGATTTATTTAAATAAACTTTATTTATTGTATCTTGTTTTCTTCATTTGAAATGTTTCCCGTGCATAATTAGAAATTATGACATTGTCACTCGGTTCGCAACCGCACCTGAATTTTTTATTTCATTTATAAGGCTTTAGATGAAATATTAATTAAGCGGGAATAAACTTGATATTTTGATCTTTAAGGCTTAAGATCAATTTATCGATTTTACTAGCAAAATATTATCTCTCGATATGAACAATGTATGATATCTTTGGTTTGGCTTGTCTTGATTGCTTCGTTTATTTTGAAATATGTTTGGATTAGAATATTGCATGATTTAGGGTTATCTTGCATGTTTAGGATAGGAGTTTTATTATTTCGAATTTTTTTAAAAAAAGGTTAAAAATAAAAAAAATAAAAATCAAATCAATCAATTTAGGTTGCTAGATTTTTAATTTGGATTGCATGTTTAATTATTTGGCAATTATTAATTTCAAAATTAAACAAAAACAAAAAATCATCATATACATGTCATGTAGTGTTAAAGCGTATTTCGTACGTCATTGCATATTAGGGTTAAATCGCACTTAGTTTAATTTTAGATTATATTTTTCTTAATTTATTATAAGTTTAGGCATTTGCTTAAATAGATTGCATTTTAGGATTATTTGGGTTAAGATAATATTTTAGTTTAAATTAGGATTTAGGTCAACCTTATTCCTAATACAAATTGAATAGGATCTTAATCAAATTAGATAATTTTCACATTTTTCCTAATTCCGAATTTTCATGAAAAAATACAAAAATGTCTTAGAATAAATTAGTTCTATTCCCTAGGATAGATTGCATTTTTAGGAAAAATAAAAAAATGTCATTGCGTATCATTCAAAATAGATCCATGAAATGCATGTCATTTAGATATTGTTGTTAGGTCCATTTAATTAGAAATTGCATGACATTAGACTTAGGTCATTTAGTTGATATTGCATTGCATATTGCATGATTTTCATTAATTAAGTGAAAACAAAAAGAAATTGCGTGTTAATTAGAAACCATATCTAGGGTTGTTGATGTGGTTTTTAACTTAACATTGCAGATGCTTTCGTTACTTCGAGGTAAGTTTTTGCAATTTATTTATTGTTTATTTGGGTGTTAAATTGGTGGATTGCGCACCCGCATGGTTACCTCACATGTTAGGAAAATAGATTTAAAACCAATTTAAGCTGCCTGCAAAAACATTTTTTCAAAATAAAAGAATGGTACCGAAAGGGCATTAGAGAAATCTAGTGTAACCAAGTCCCTGTACCTATAGTCTCTGCTTCGTAGGAGTAAAGTGAAACTCCCGTTACTTTACTTGGGTTTCTAATTGACCCACCAAAAAATAGATTAGTGGTGACTCTTGATTAAAAAATCAATTGCATGTTAAGAACTTGAACTTAAGTCGCGATTTGGTATGGGCTTGGGAGAGCCTAAGCTAAGTTTAAAAGCTTAGTAGTTCATTAACCTAGTTTTAGGTGGTGCACCCAAAAAAATAGGTCGCGACAGCTTGGCGACTCCGCTGGGGATTAGTGTTAAAACACTTACTGGACTTAGGCCAATTTTCTTCTTTTTGAAAAATGTTTTTGTTTGGCAGCGAGGATTCCAGGTACGTCCCTAACATTTAAGGTTTTAAATGTTTTTGCAGATTGGGAGGTATAAGGGGAGTAGTGTTTGCTAACCTCTGTTTTCTAGGGAGGTGTAGGAATGTATGGTTTACTTTAAGATATGAAGTGATGCTTGATATAAACTGTAGTGCATGCTTTGCATTTTTCACTACACTTTTGCACACACAACCTCGCCGCAAGACCTAGGCCGCACTAGGACACTTAGGATGGTATTGAGTTGGATACAACTTTGACCGCGAGGCCGCGTAGTAGAGGTTGCCTAACTCAATCCCGAAAGTTTTTTCTTGGTGTCAAGAATGTTTACCTTTGCCCACGAGGCTACGTCGCATTGGGGTATCATTCTTGACTAAGCCGGAGTTAGGAGGACTTGACTTAGCATGCGAGGCTGCAACTAAGTCATCCCACCCTTTCAACTCCATTTTGCTAAGACGTCTAGATAGAAATCGAGCCTCACACTTCATGCGTGTGTCTATGTGATTGTCATCCATTCCCGGTAAAAGTAAGTTGTCCGAATTTTCACTTCACAATTTACTTACTTCATTGCAATTTTCGTTGATCCCTGACAAGGTTTCGAATTTAGTCTTGTTTTATTCCTTAGGGAAAACCGGCGTACTGTTCACTTTTAAGGTTTAAGATGATGCCATATGGTATCGAAAGAATGGGTCAAGGTATTCAAAACCCCACTAAAGGCCCTCGAAGGTCCCATTCTGCTGGATCAGGACACCATGGAAGAGGTGAAGAAAATTCTGGAGGACAAATACAGGAAAAACGGAACTTGTCACCTGACCAAGGGCGAGGAGGCAAAACCCACTACCCCCAGGCATTCATGAGATATTCCCTGGTCCTCCAAGAATAATGCAGGATGAAGCCGAAGTGATAGACACTCTGGGGCAGCCTAGTGGGAAGTTCGATTACTTGGTGAAGTATTCGGCCCCTCCAAGCTTTTTATTGATCGTCGCGAGATAGTTCCGGATGGATGGGGGCATGGATGATCCGACACCCTCGGAGATAGAGAACCCCGATGATGAGCTGGAAGGAGTTGTAAGCTTATTTGACGACCTCATCATAGAAGTCATTGATGAAGGACCCCCTCGAAGAGATGGGCCTTGGCCCATGAGAGTAACTCTTTTATTGCTTTTGCACATTTCCCTGCGTGGGAATTTTTATTATTTTCTGAACGATGTTTTCAGTTTCTTTTAGTAATTGAGTGTTGCATTTTTCCATTCAATAAATGTAATTCATTTGATTCTATTCAATGAAATTACAATTTTATTTCCAATTTTGAGGACATGATGGAGTATACCAAACTAGTTCAATGACGATATCCAACCATGAAAAAGAAAAATATCATCCACGGAAAAATCCTGAGGACTGGACTCTCTCATGTTTCCTCCCAAAAACTTTTTCGAAAACAAAAGCATTTCACTTAAAAAAACATTTTCCCAAAACTTGTAGCTGATTAAACTTGTTTGTTTGTCTAGCTCATTTGCTTCTTGTCTCGTGAGCGTAATTCTATAACTTATTATGACAAGGGACATCTCGAGAATAGCGTATCAAGTTTCAATGATCATAAACTTGACTTGTGATCAACGGGCTTAGAGCGCACTCGCAGTGAAAAACAGATTTGGTGCAAGTAAAAGAGAACCATCATTCCCTAGTGGAAGAGATGACCAATTGGGGGCATGACTGGTTTTAGTAGTGACATGACTGGGATAAAGTCTCGACCCGAGCCAAAATGGATGTGTAATTCGAATTTACTTTAATGTTGCATAGTATCATACTGATGCACGTTCTCTTGTGCAGGGGCAAAAGTGGATTTTCAGTCTTGAATGATAGGGACAATCCAAAGACATCAACCGCCGAGGCAATCCCATTATAGAAGAATCCTTGAATGAATGCTTAAAACCATTTTGCAGTATAGAAAAATGTTTGAAGTTGACATGCTTAAAGCTGTTGAGTTATTTTCTAAAAAGGGTTTTGCATGATGACTCTTACATGTTTTATCCACCAATTCCATTAAAGAACATCAAGATGGACTAATTTAATGAATGATGTGGAATTGATTGAGTATACTAAATGAGACAAGTTGGGATGATGAAAGGCAAACCCTATCCTACACACAGTCCCATATTCATACACTTGTGAGATGAGTGTAGGAAGGTTTATATTCACAAGGTAAAGAGTTCTCTCACAAAAAGTACAACAACCGAAATGATGAGAGGTAATTCATTTTTCTATCCTAAACACTATAGGTAATCCATTGCTTAACCTTTTTGAGCCCATACACTTATGGATATTCTTTCAAATTACCCTGTCAAGAATCACCCCACATCGGGGCAATTAAGAGATCAAATGGCATCATGAGGTGCGGAAAATGAATTGAAATTTTCTTGTTCTCACTTGCATCAATCTTCAAGTCATGCTATTACATTGGATTCATGTGTTAATTTAAGTGCCTTAGGATGACGAAGAGCATTTCTTTCTCTATCATATACATTTATATCCTTTGCATAGCCCACTTGAGCCTGCGCTTTCATTTCTTCAAACCTAGTTGGTGATCATCCCCCACACTGGGGCAAGGCAAAAGTGATATTGCTAGTATAAACACCTAGAGGGGGGGTGAATAGGAGTACAAACAATTTATCGATATACGGAAGCAATTCTTAACAAATTGAAATACGATCAAGATAGAAAGAGAGAAATTGGAACACAGGATTTATAGTGGTTCAGCTTTTCCAAGCCTACGTCCACTCTTCCGCACCGATGACCCACCGGCTGGATTTCACTATGATCAAAAGAGTAGTTACAGCACAGCTTTGCCTTGATTCCACGGTGTAGATGTACTACCACACCTCCTCAAGGTCTCTCACAAATATAAACTCTCTTTTGTATACAAGTATTTGCTCAAAGGATTTATCTAAACAAATAGGAGCTTCAGACTTTGGAATTCTTCTATCGCGCACTCCTCGAACAACTAAGGACGTCTTCCTTATATACTCCTTTATGCCATCATACCCGTTGGCACTTACCAAAGGAATTCCTCCAATCTACCCGTTGGACGGAATCAATTAGGAAGATCGTTTGAGCTATTAAAGGAACGTGTTGATAGCCCATCAATCCTGTTCGCCCATACAATGAGGATCTCGGTTTCCATAAGTAGAACCTTCCAATAATATTTAGACAATCATCGAATCTTCAGTCATTGAATCAAACTTGATCAATCAAAGGATTACGATACGTCTTCTCCAGCCACGAGATCTTCTCCGGATGATAAGGTTAAATCCCGAACAAAACATCCAGTTCGGGATAACCTTTCTTCAACGGATCGAGACTGTCAATGAGGATAGACTTTGAGTCTTGAGTCCGGCTGTCCGGTAGTCTTCGGACTTTAAATAACGTAGTCGCAGACCTTCGGACTAGATGATGGAAACGTTTTGTCAACTTCAAAACTCTTCACAAGGATTTCTCCAACAATCTCCCCTTTTTGATGGTGACAAAACCTTCTTTATAGATTTGGATAACTTTGACCGCAAAACATTTCTCAAACACATATGCATATCTTATGGAAGTAAATGGCTAATAGAATAACACTAGAATCCGCAACCACAGAAAATAAGTTAGTCTAGTATATGATTAAGCCATTCATAAGATATCAATATTGATTAATAGAAGCAGTAAAGTCAAGTCCAAGTCTAGGCGGTTCTTATCCGGACACAAAACAAAGTCAAGTCTAAAAAAAAACAGCGGTTAAACACAATCCAACAAACGGTTAAAAAATGATTGAAAGTTTTTTGATGATTGAAAGTTTTTGATCAAATCATGCATCTCTCCCCCTTTTTGTCATCATTTAAAAAGGATGAGATGAAATCAAGATTGCTTGGGAACGCGGACAAGCCGGAAATCTTCCATAGACGAACAATGCCTTCCGGCCTTTTAAAGTCTTCCTTCACTGTACAACCTCCTCACTCTTGGCATTGGCCTGATTCGAATAGAGAGGGCTTGCATCTTTTCATTCAATGAACAGGAAGAAGCTTGACCTTCATTCTTCAAGCTTTGAACTTCGCATCCCAAGGCATAAATCTGACCTTTCATCTCCAAGAGAATATCCATGATTCTCGCGAAAATCTGCTCCATTATCGCCCGAGTACTTGCTTCGGCTCGATCCGGGAGTATAAGCGGACGATGGTGGATCAAAGCATAATCTCGCAGGTTTGGCGATGAAGCTTCATGACCTTCCTCTGGAAATTGAGATGCATAAACATCTTCCGGGTGCGGGCGAGCGGCGACTCATTCACTTGCATCCGGATGTAAAGACGTCACTCCTTTCTCCCGATCTCCCCGTTTCCATGCCTACAGTGGAGAAGAGATTTCCTCGGGTTCTCCTTCTTCTCTTCTTTCTTCTTCAGGTCTTTCTTTCTCTGCTTCTTGCTCTGCTTCTCTTTCTTCTTCTTCCTTCTCCTCTACTTCTCTTTCGTTCTTTTCCTTCTCCTTTGCTTCTTTCGTCTTTTGTTCCGATTCTTTCTGTGGAACAGGACGACTTAAGTTCTTCAAAGCCATTGCAAAGATGGTGATGTCATCGTCATCATCTTCATCCTCAACGAGGAGAGCTCTTCTTTTCTTTGATGGAGCAACCATGGGCTCCTTCCCTTTTCTCTTAGCAGAAGAGAGTTGATGAGATTTGGCAGAGTCTTCTCCTTGAATTTCTCCAATTCCTTGCTCGGTTCCTTCGACGCATTTTGGTCACCATTTTCAGTCCTACCACCATATGATCGCATGGTCGAACACAAAAGATTTGCGGAGGCTGAATATTCAGATGTCCGAATAACTTCGTAACAAGGCTTGGGTAAGGGAGTTGACCTCTGTCCTTCATCACTGCTCTATACATGTGAAACATAATAGTATGAGGAAGAGAGAACTTCCTTCCACTGAGGATGGCATACATCAACTTTGCCTCAGAGCTTGAAACATCAGTTTTGGAAGTTGATTTCAGCCGAAGGCAATTAATCTGATCTTGTGAAGCAAGATGTTGAATGCATTCATCCTTGAGTAGGTGATCTTCTCATCCGTTCTCCCGTCCTTCACCCGGTTCAAGTGTGGCCCGAGCAATGGAAACTTTAATTGGTTGATATCCGCTCTCTCAACTTCTAACACGCTCGCCAAAGATATTCATATCCACAACATAATCTTGATCTTTAACACGAAGGAGAATCTATTCGCATCTAGAAAGCTAAGATTCGAATAGAAATATGCAGTCAATTCAGCATAAGCCTCTATTGAGTCAGAGCAGAACTTTTCAAGTTGTAGAGTACTGAACTTTTCCGTCAAGTTCACTTTCACAAAGATCCAAAATCAAAGTCCACACTTCTAGGGTTTATTACCCCACGCTTCAGCAATTTCGAGTACGGATCTTTTTGTTCCTTTGATCTCGAACAAATCTCCCCTTTTTCCTTGAATTTCAGCCGCAATACCCATTTTCGTTGAAATAGACGAAAGAATGTCATCGTCATTCCCATCTACAGGATTTGGCCCCAGTCACGAGGATCACTTGGGATATTCGCAAGGGTTTCCTCACCACCCCTTTACGAGCGATTCCCAAACTTTCCATTTTTCGCAGAAAAATATACTGCTCCTATATCCTTTTTCTTTAACAAAACTATCAACATAGTTCAAAGGAGTACGAATTCCTTTTAAAGCACGATATAGCTTGTAAATAAAAGCGGGCTTTTGAACTCTTACTTGGTCCGCATCCTCGATGATTTCTTCCCCGATGCTGATCAACAACGCCTTGAGGACTAGATGGTGGAGAATGACGCCGCCGAGAATGTTGTGGGCTCGGTTGCGATCCGGAGTAACTTCATCTTCAGTAAGATCAAAGTGCGTAGGCCCCTCACTCATTCTCTCGTGGTCCCCGCTTGCGATTCTTGAGGACTTTCACGAAGAAGACATCTTTCTCGGTGTTTGGAAGATTCCTTTGCTTGACTTTCCCTTAAAAGATGACAACTTTTTGAAGATTTAGCGAAGAAGACAAACGGGAATGGAGGATCGATGCTTTCTAGGGTTTTTGAGAGGAAAGTGAGTAGAAAAGTGAAGAGAAATCGCAGTGCTCGTTCGGTTAAAAAGAAGGATAAACGAACCGTCATAAAGGAAATAAAAATATGCCTTTTCAAAATAACTGTTTTTATCCGCAAAAGTAGCTATTTCAAAAATAACTTCCCTTTTGAAAATGAATCGATGCAATATTTACGTCAATTAAATATAGCAACAATTTAAACAAGTCTTATGATCGTACCTTTTCAAGATAAGATTGAGAGAGAAAGACTTACGGTCGAAGGTCGAGCCAAGACGTCAGATAAAGTCTTGTAATCCCGAGTCCGTAAGTCTTTAGACTTTGATATCCTCATACCTCAAAATGTTGAGTCTGGACCGTATAGACTCAAATTGATTTTTCTCCAAAGGCTTCGTGAGTATATCAGCCAGCTGATTCTTTGAGTCAACAAATTGAATTGAAACATCTCCATTTTGAACATGATCTCTAATAAAGTGATGTCGAATTTCTATATGCTTCGCTCTTGAGTGGAGAATTGGATTTTTGGTGAGGTTGATAGCGCTGGTGTTGTCGCAATTAATCTATGTGCATGAGTCTTCGATTTCAAAATCTCGTAGCTGTTGTTTTATCCATAGAATTTGCGAACAGCAGCTTCCAAGAGCTACATACTCCGCTTATGTTGTTGCAAGAGACACAAGATTTTTGTTTCCTTGAAAACCAAGACACCGTTCTGCTTCCAAGCAACTGGCAAGTTCCTGAAGTGCTCTTTCTATCAACTCTGCAACCGGCTAGATCTGCGTCTGAATATCCCATAAGTTTAAAGTCTCCCTTCTTAGGATACCAAAGACCGATGCTTGATGATGACGCAATGTATTTTATGATGCGTTTGGCAGCACTGAGATGGGATTCTCTAGGATCTGATTGAAACCTAGCACAGATGCAAACACTCAACAAAATATCAGGTCTAGAGGCAGTAAGATAAAGAAGTGATCCAATAATGCTCCTGTACAGCTTTTGATCAACTTTCTTCCCTTCTTCATCTTTGTCTATCTTTAAAGAACTTGACATCGGTATGTCGGTCTTTTTGCACTTCTCCAGTCCAAACCTTTTGACAAGATCATTAACATATTTTTCTTGATAAATAAAAGTACCTTCCTTCAATTGTTTTACTTGAAGACCAAGAAAGAATGTTAACTCTCCCATCATACTCATTTCAAACTCATCCTGCATAGACTTTGAAAATTTCTTACACAAACTTTCATTAAAGGATCCAAAAATGATATCATCCACATATATTTGAACAAGTAAGAAACTTTTGTTTTCCTTCTTGATAAATAAAGTCGTATCCACTTTACCTTTGACAAAACCATTTTGTATTAGGAACTTACTTAATCTGTCGTACCAAGCCCGAGGTGCTTTGTGGCACCCCCGAAACGGCCCCGATCCGTTAGGGTTGCCACATTACATTCTCTTGCAGCATAATACTCTGATACCAAAGAAATTTTAACATAACTTATAATACCTTGGGGGTTTTCATTTGTTTTCTTTACCGGTCCCTGTGCAAATAATATGGCGGAAGCATAATTCAACTACCCTTCATCAAAATATAAAGTGATACACACCATACTAAAACTTTCATAATTTAGGCCGAACACTTTTATTTATATAAGGGATGGACTATGATAGTTGGTACAACAAAACGCCGAGGTCTTTTTGTGCATGGCGATTACCCAAAAGAAAACCAACTTCTATCCTTGGATATCATCTCGCATCCGTCCATCACCTGTGTCGGCATCCCAAAATGCATCTCCTACTACTCCCGACTCCGGATCATATCCGTCAGTCCGTTGGCCGGCGGTGGTGGTAGCACCCTCATAAGGCGGCCATCCATACGGACAAGAACCGATGTGTACTCTGGTGAATAGGCCCGATGAGAGGCCTACCTCAAAAGTCGAAAGATCCTCACGCGTTCGAATACCAACCGTGCACCCCAGATAACGGTGCTCGGTCCACTCCCATTGTAAGTCAATCGAGTCCGTAAAACATGCCAGAGTCACAGTGTAGCAAAGTGGCATTTTCATTTAGTCTGAAATGTTAGTCCCCAAGAGGGGTGAGTACAATCACTCAGAATAAAAGATCCATTACACTATATTATGTAGAAACTATAATCATCCAGATGCATGCAAAACACACTTATCATTTATATATATATGCATGCCATCAAGGGTCTATTTTACTTGCACCACGTTCATAACAACAATTCAATGCCACAACAAACACATTTTCAGTGCCGGGTGAAACTCACTCAATTTCACAAACAAACTCTCATATCATGCCACATACACACACATGCACTCCTTTAATGCACCGGTTTTAACGTTCAAAGAAAAGTTTCATTCCCCGGGGACCAATGTTTGCATCCCTCCGGGCTTTCGCACCCAACCTGGCATCGCGAGACCCTCCGGCACAAACCTCCGGGCATCCAGAGCGTGTTCCATAACACCCCGAGCATCTCGCACCCCAACCGGCATCACGAGGTATATCCGTGGCTCGCCATGAAAATGGTTGCCCCTTCCCTCCGGATTTACGTACAATCCCTACAACCGGGCATCCCGAAACTCCCGAGGATCCTCCGGCACAAACCTCCGGGCATCCAACGGCGTCGACTCACTCGATCCTTGGGCATCCCGACACTCCCGGGGCATCGTCGGCTCACACCTCCGACGGTATCATTCACCTCACAATATACATCTCGTTACCAAATACATTTTGATGCAATGACGTCATGGGTTCCATGGATTTATAAGACTATCAAATTTTCCAATGTCATGTGATATGCTGAATATCAATGCATCTATCAAGTGAATAACAAATAATAACTCAAGATACAATGATTCTTATAACAAAATGAGCAGTTCATAGCAAAACAGTATAACAACCAGAATGCACGCCTTCAGTAGAGACTTCGAAATAACCAGCAAATGATCATGAAAAATTCTGAAATTTTAACAAGTTATAATTGAGATCTAGACGAAAATATTTCGTTAAAGACACTAAGCCAGATTCGTTATGTATAATGAGTAGTAGTTCACACAATTCAGTTCAGTATTCTTTGATATCAGAATAAAATCCAACAGGAAGCACTGCATATTAACAAAGAATTAAGCCATTGTATTGATTCCGAGAAATTCTGATAAAATTATATACTCTAGTTCACGCAATTCCTCACAACTTCCATGAAGAAATCGATATCAAATTCATATTAGAACTCTTCATGAAATTTCTCAAAATTTCAAGATTACACATAAAACTGCACTGAATTAAGCGAATCCCATAAATTCCCATTTCCACAGTAACTATCTTGCTTCCACAAGTCTACTAAGAGTCAATCTTTCATCAATAAATCAACAGGATCAAGATATACACACAACCAACGAAATTCCTCAATCTCATGATCCCGCTTTACTTTGATTACCCATAATTTAACATTCTAATTCCAGAACTCAAATATTTCCAAGTGTATTGCACCAAACTAGACAATAATAGCACCACATAATATAGATTCATGGACTTTCATCCACTTGCCTCAAGTCCTAGAGTTCAACAGCTAGGGAGTTCGGTTTGGCGATGCGGCCTAACGACGGCGAAGACAAGCGGCGTCGACGGCGGCAGCTCACACGCACGGCAGAGGGCAGTCTCCTTTTTCTCTGGCCGTTCACTCCTCTGCTGTTCACTCACAATTTCTCTTGCTCAAACCCTCTCTTTCTCGCTCAAGTTTCGCTCGGTACCTCACTCTCTCACTCGCTGGTTTCGGTTCATTCTCTCTCTTCCTCTCCTGTACGAGCATTTTGTTTCTTCATTTGTTGACTTTGAGAGTCAATAAAAATGAGATTCGGTGGTAGCAGGAAATGGTGACACCTCACACGTCCATGCAAGTGATGTGTCCTCTCTTGCTCGATCCTTCCTCATGCGTTGTCCACCAATCGGTAAGTTCACGTGGCTGCTGAGTCAATGAATTTTCCTTTTGTTGACTCATTTGCCGACCGAATGAAAGGGAAACTCGGGCAGCTTGGGCCAACAATTCGTGGTCGCATGGTCTCCGTGCGTGGCCCAACTTCTCCCAAAAGCTGACCATAATTTCTACATGTATATGAATTGCATGGGCCATTCGTGTGGCCGTTGAAGGGGAGGGTGGTGGTGACGACGCGTATAACATCGAGGTCTTCAACTTAGCTAATTGGCGAGAAGGCTCGAGTCCAATAGGTAAAAGAAAACATGGCCATTGCATACTTGAGGGCCGTCGAATTTCCGGATGCCACATGCTTGCTTTAAACCATACAAAGCCTTTTTCAGTCTAAAGACTGAGTCTGGCTTCTTTGGGTCTTCAAACCCTGGTGGTTGTTCCACATAAACTTCCTCATGGATAGATCCATTTAGGAAGGCGCTTTTGACGTCCATTTGGAATAACCTGAAATTCTTATAACAAGCGAAAGCAAGTAATAGTCGAATAGCTTCTAACCTTGCCACTGGAGCGTAAGTCTCATCATAGTCTATTCCCTCTTCTTGCGTATATCCTTTGGCCACGAGTCTTGCTTTATTTCGTACGACTTTTCCTTTCTCGTTCATCTTGTTTCTGAACACCCATTTGGCTCCAATAACAGTTTTACCTTTTGGTTGGGATGTCAATTCCCAGACATCATTTATGCTGAACTGTCTGAGCTCTTCTTGCATAGCTTCAATCCAGCTTTCATCAGATAAGGCTTCTTCTATGCTCTTTGGTTCAATTTCAGAAATGAGTGCCACAAAGACTAGACTCTTCTCGCCTTTTGGATCTTGTGCGAATTCCTTCATTAATTTCGCCAATTATAAGATCTTTGGGATGACTGGACTTATGCTTCCAGATACTTGTTGATTTGTCTGGTTGATGATCTCTTTCTTTATTTGGATCTTCACTAACAACCCGATGCTGATTTTCCGTAGTCTCGAGATGCTTCTTGAGATGTAGACTTTGGAGGGTCCGGGAGCAGTTCAGATTCTTCTTGATGAGTCGACTTGATTCATCTTGTGTTGAGTCTTGAAATTTGACATTCATTGACTCCTCCACGGGAAGACCGGCTCTTTTTGTTAAAGACTCTGAAGGCTTTGCTTGATGTAGAATATCCAAGGAAGATACCTTCATCTGATCTTTCTTCAAACTTACCAACTCGATCTTTTGCATTTTTCAGTATAAAACATTTACAACCAAATACATGAAAGTATGAAACAATAGGCTTCTTTTCTTTGAATAACTCATAAGGGGTTTTCGAAGAATAGATCTTAAGAATACTCTATTGATGATATAGCAAGCTGTTGAAACACTTCAGCCCAAAATCGAGAAGAAATTTTACTTTCAATTAAAAGAGTTCTAGCCATTTCTTGAAGAGTTCTGTTCTTTCTTTCCACAACTCCATTTTGCTGAGGAGTATATGGAGAGGAGAACACATGCTTAAAGCCAGATTCATCACAGAATTTTGTAAAATCTTGATTTTCAAATTCACCTCCATGATCTGTTCTTATACTAGAGATAACACAACCTTTTTCATTTTGAACCTTTTTAGCAAATTTTTCAAAATACAAAAAGGTTTCAGACTTACTTGAAAGGAAATATACCCAAGTAAAACGGGAGTAATCATCGACAATTACTAGGCAATACTTCTTACCCCCAATACTCGAGTTCTGGTTGGTCCGAAGAGATCCATATGCAGCAATCGTAGTACATGATTAGTAGAGACATGATTTATGGGCTTAAAAGAATTTCTTACCTGCTTTCCCTTAATACATGGAGTGCATGAATCGTCTTTTGGTATGGTAATTTTGGTAGACCTTGAACAAGCTGCTTTGATGAGATTTTGGCTAATTGCTTCATGTTGACATGACCAAGCTTTTTGTGCCATAAGCTTGCTTCGTCTTGAATTGAGATAAGACATTGCGATTCATTTGGTTTCATATCCAGAAGATAGATATTTCCATGTCTTCGACCCATGAAAGACTGAGTAGAGTCTTTACTGATTCCAGAACATGTCCCTTCTTGAAAGAAGATCTTGAAACCAATATCACACAATTGACTAATGCTGAGAAGATTGTAATTGAGTCCTTCCACTAGGGAGACATTACTTATTGTGAGAGTACCAATTTTCACGGTTCCAAATCCCACAATACTTCCTTTGCTGTTTCCTCCAAATGAAACTTTTCCACCATTTACTTGAGCAAGCTTTATAAAACAATTTGAGTCTCTGTCATGTGTCTTGAGCATCCGCTGTCAAGATACCACTTTACTGTTTCTTGACGGAGACCCGCATTTAAAATAAAGTCTCAAGCTTTCTTTGGTACCCAAATTTTCTTGGGTCCTTTGGTGTTAGTAAGATAAACAGAATTAGCCCATACTTTCTAATGTGTTTCCATACCATAGGGCACTCATTTTCAAAGTGATTCGGATCTGTTGCACTTTGAACATCTCGAGAGCATTTCTTCCTACGGGTTTAACAAAAACTCTTTTGAAGTGATTTTTGTAAACTTCACTCGAAAGCCTTTTCTTGATTCTTTCTTTTACTTTAGGAAAATCAATCAAGGGAATTGTTTCTTCTGTCATACCTAGACCAGACTTATTGAAGTAAGATCTTTGCGCTGAAAGAATTTTCTCAAGTTTTTCAGACCCTATAGAAAATTTCTTTCATATATTTGATAAGTCTGTTTTTAAAAAAACATTTTCTTTTAAAAGATTTTCTTCATTTTCTTTAAGATTGAAAATGTACACGTCTAGACTTTTAACTCTTTCTTCTAAAACATTTTCTTTTTGTTTTAGAGCTGAGTTTTCTTTTTTTCAGTTTGGAAATTCTTTTGAGAGAAGTCTTAAGACTAAAGCATAGTTCATCAATATATTTAGAAACTTTGACAGGAATTTTAAAGTTACTTGCCTCAAATTCACTGTCCGAGTCCGATCCCGAGTCCGATCCAGTCCGAGTCGATTGTGCCATCGACATAGATTGGCATATTCATTAACACTTTCTTCACACTCGGTATCACTCCGGGTTTTCAGCTTTGAGAGCTTTTCGAAATTTTCAGCTTTTCCTTTCTTCTTCTTGAAGAGGACAAGTTGGTCTACGATGTGTCCCTTTTTCTTGCATTCAAAGCAGACTACATCTTTATTTGGTTCCTCATCATCAATGACTTGGTCTGCTGTCTTTGAAAGCCTTGTTTCTTTAAGTTGAACCTTCTTCCTTTTCGTTTAGTTTTCTGAATCTTCTTATCATGAGAGCAAGCTCCTCATCGTCCATATCATCTTAGAATCCGTATCATCGAATCATCATTTGATTTTAATGCAATGGATTTCTTACCTTTTGGATCTTCATCTTCATTGATCCTTTCCACTTCATAGGACTGAAGAGTTCCAATCAGCTCGTCAACGAGATAGTGGCATAATTCTCCGTGTCTCTCTTATCGAAGTCTTTATGTGATTCCAATCCTCGGAGAGTCCACGCAAGTAGCTTGTTTACCTTCATGGGATCAGAAGTTGGTTGACCTTGATTTTCAAGACCATTCACAATATCTCGTAAAAACAACTAAACATGTCGATATTGATTCTCCGGTTTCATTCTCAAGGCTTCGATTGACCGAGAAGAATGTTGATTCTTGTTTCCTTCACTGATCATTGTTCCTTCATAGGTGATATGCAATCTGTCCCAAACTTCTTTTGCTGTACCACAAGAAGATATTCTATTATATTCAGTTGGTGATAAAGCACAATATAAGGAGTAAATTGCTTTTGCATCGAGTGTTTGTCTCTTGGTTATTTCTTCCTGAGACATTCCGCTGGATTCTTCAGTTTCTTTTCCTCTTTCAGAGACTGATGCAGTGGTAGGAGTAATTCCTTTTTCTACAACATCCCATTCTAGAGGATCCTTTGATCGTAGGAAAGCTTTCATCTTGTTCTTCCAGATGTTGTAATCATTTCCATCAAAGTAGGGTGGTCTGGTATTTCAAGCTCTTATGATCTGCATAAATCTCAAACATTTCCCCATATAAATAATGTCTCCATATCTTCAAGGCGTACACTATAGCTGCTAACTCTAAATCATGCATTGGGTAGTTCAATTAATGGGGTTTCAATTGTCTAGATGCATAGGCTATGATCTTGCCATGCTGCATCAAAACACATCCCAATCCTTTGTGAGATGCATCAATATACAATGTAAAACCATCAGATCAGTTGGTATAGTCAAGATTGGAGCCGAGGTCAATTTTCTTTTAAGCTCCTGGAAACTCCTTTCGCATTCCCCATTCCATTCAAACTTCACATTCTTTCGAGTCAATTTTGTTAAAGGATCTGCCAATCGTGAAAACCCTTTAATAAACCTTATATAGTAACCAGCTAGTTCTAAGAAACTCCATATTTCAGTAGGTGTTGTCGGTCTCGGCCAATTTATTACCATTTCAACTTTCGCCGGGTCCACTACAATTCCTCCTCCTAATACCACGTGCCCCAAAAATATTATTTGGTTCAGCTAGAATTCACACTTGCTCAATTTGGCGAACAACTTATGATCTCTCAGCGTTTGCAACACTATCCTTAGGTGTCGTTCATGCTCTTCAGGTCCTCTAGAATATATCAGGATATCATCAATGAAGACAATCACAAACTGGTCTAAATAAGACTTAAATACATTAGATCCATAAATGCAGCCGGTGCATTTGTCAATCCAAATGGCATGACAAGGAACTCATAATGTCCATAACGAGTCCTAAACGCAATCTTAGGAATGTCCTCTTTCTTAATCCTTAACTAATAGTATCCCGATCTCAAGTCAATCTTAGAGAAGACCGAACTTCCCTGGAGTTGGTCAAATAAGTCATCAATTCTAGGCAAATGATACTTATTTTTAATGGTCACTTGATTTAGTTGCCTATAGTCAATGCACAAGCGCATCGACCCATCTTTCTTTTTCACAAACAAGACTGGTGCACCCTAAGGTGAAGCACTTGGCCTAATGAATCCTTTATCAAGCAACTCCTGTAGTTGCACTTTCAACTCCTTCAACTCTGTTGACACCTATTTTTAGCAAATCTAGGAAAATAAGGAAAATAACAATTGTATTGGAACAAATAAAAGGAAAAAATGAAAAAAATGGGGGAAAGTTATTTAATTGATTATGCATGGAAATTTGAAATTCTGATGATCATTCATATTTCGTTAAATGCAGAAGCAATTTAAAAATCAAGTTAATAAGATGCAAGAATTTTGCAAAATGGAAGAAATATGAGCAGGATCGAGCTGATTGCGAAATTGCGTTCCGATTTGTAGGCTTGATTTAATGCAGCAGAAGATGGAAAGTCGAAAGTTGAAAATTGAGAGCAAAAAAGTTTCGGAGAGAAAAATTCAAGAGCGAATTCGAAGAAAAATTGGCGTGAGAAGAAGGCCTCGTCTCGCCTTGGTCAAGAGAAGGTCTTTTCCCTTTTCTTTCCCCGACAAGAAAAGGGAAAAGCGGTTGCGAAACGTGAGAAAGAGGAGAGAGAAGACCGGTGAGTGACGTAAGGTGAGAGAAAAGAAAAAGAAAAAGAAAAAGAAAAACAGGTTCTTGTTTGTCTTCCTCGTGCAGACGCTCACGCCTTACTAGTCTATGTCCGCCACACCCCTAGCCGTCCGGCCGCCCTCAGCAACGCCTACACCTGACCTCCGCCACCGTCGCCTCGCCAGATTCGCCCCTAACGCACAGCAGCACAACCACTCCATTCGCCATTCCTCGTCGCTCCGCGCCAGCAGCACCGAACACCAGGCACCCCGACGACCGCGCTCCCGCCCTTGACGACGCCGCGCCACTGCAACGCCTCTGATCTGCCCACGACGCCGCCCGTCGATCTCGCTGTGCTGCCCGAGAAGTCCCGCCGCTGTCCCTACCTTAACCCGACGCCCGAAGCTCACGCCGCCCCGACGCCGCCTGGGGTTGAAACTCATCGTGACCTATAGCCTAGCACTGTCACCGGTGCCCGTGGGACCGCTCGCTGCTGCCTCTGCTCCGATTGACCTGTAGCCGCACCTCCGCCCCAGCCGCGACGTAGCCCTTGCGCGCTGCTCAAGCTTCCTTTCCAAGCGACGTTCACGCCTATAGTCCCCTGTTCACTACCGACCCGTTCGCCGCCGGTGCGCCTACTATGCTTTCTCACCGAAATTCCTTGCCAGCGACTTCCCGTGCCAGAACTCAAAACCAGTTGCCAAGTTCGGTTTGGGAAAAAAAATCAAATTAGGTAGATTTAATTTATTTATTATGCAGATTTATTTTATCTAAACTTTATTTATTGTATCTTGTTTTCTTCATTTGAAATGTTTCCCTGTGCATAATTAGAAATTATGACATTGTCACTCGGTTCGCAACCGCACCTGAATTTTTTATTTCATTTATAAGGCTTTAGATGAAATATTAATTAAGCGGGAATAAACTTGATATTTTTATCTTTAAGGCTTAAGATCAATTTATCGATTTTACTAGCAAAATATTATCTCTTGATGTGAACAATGTATGATATCTTTGGTTTGGCTTGTCTTGATTGCTTCGTTTATTTTGAAATATGTTTGGATTAGAATATTGCATGATTTAGGGTTATCCTGCATGTTTAGGATAGGAGTTTTATTATTTCGAATTTTTTTTAAAAAAAGGTTAAAAATAAAAAAATAAAAATCAAATCAATCAATTTAGGTTGCTAGATTTTTAATTTGGATTGCATGTTTAATTATTTGGCAATTATTAATTTCAAAATTAAACAAAAAAAAAAAATCATCATATACATGTCATGTAGTGTTAAAGCGTATTTCGTACGTCATTGCATATTAGGGTTAAATCGCACTTAGTTTAATTTTAGATTATATTTTTCTTAATTTATTATAAGTTTAGGCATTTGCTTAAATAGATTGCATTTTAGGATTATTTGGGTTAAGATAATATTTTAGTTTAAATTAGGATTTAGGTCAACCTTATTCCTAATACAAATTGAATAGGATCTTAATCAAATTAGATAATTTTCACATTTTTCCTAATTCCGAATTTTCATGAAAAATACAAAAAATGTCTTAGAATAAATTAGTTCTATTCCCTAGCATAGATTGCATTTTTAGGAAAAATAAAAAAATGTCATTGCGTATCATTCAAAATAGATCCATGAAATGCATGTCATTTAGATATTGTTGTTAGGTCCATTTAATTAGAAATTGCATGACATTAGAATTAGGTCATTTAGTTGATATTGCATTGCATATTGCATGATTTTCATTAATTAAGTGAAAACAAAAAGAAATTGCGTGTTAATTAGAAACCATATCTAGGGTTGTTGATGTGGTTTATAACTTAACATTGCAGATGCTTTGTTACTTCGAGGTAAGTTTTTGCAATTTATTTATTGTTTATTTGGGTGTTAAATTGGTGGATTGCGCACCCGCATGGTTACCTCACATGTTAGGAAAATAGATTTAAAACCAATTTAAGCTGCCTGCAAAAACATTTTTTCAAAATAAAAGAATGGTACCGAAAGGGCATTAGAGAAATCTAGTGTAACCAAGTCCCCGTACCTATAGTCTCTTTCGTAGGAGTAAAGTGAAACTCCGTTACTTTACTTGGGTTTCTAATTGACCCACCAAAAATAGATTAGTAGTGACTCTTGATTAAAAAAATCAATTTCATGTTAAGAACTTGAACTTAAGTCGCGATTTGGTATGGGCTTGGGAGAGCCTAAGCTAAGTTTAAAAGCTTAGTAGTTCATTAACCTAGTTTTAGGTGGTGCACCCAAAAAAATAGGTCGCGACAGCTTGGCGACTCCGCTGGGGATTAGTGTTAAAACACTTAGTGGACTTAGGCCAATTTTCTTCTTTTTGAAAAATGTTTTTGTTTGGCAGCGAGGATTCTGTGTATCGTCCCTAACATTTAAGGTTTTAAATGTTTTTGCAGATTGGGAGGTATAAGGGGAGTAGTGTTTGCTAACCTCTGTTTTGCAGGGAGGTGTAGGAATGTATGGTTTACTTTAAGATATGAAGTGATGCTTGATATAAACTGTAGTGCATGCTTTGCATTTTTCACTACACTTTTGCACACACAACCTGCCGCAAGACCTAGGCCGCACTAGGACACTTAGGATGGTATTGAGTTGGATACAACTTCGACCGCGAGGCCGCGTAGTAGAGGTTGCCTAACTCAATCCCGAAGGTTTTTTCTTGGTGTCAAGAATGTTTACCTTTGCCCGCGAGGCTACGTCGCATTGGGGTATCATTCTTGACTGAGCCGGAGTTAGGAGGACTTGACTTAGCATGCGAGGCTGCAACTAAGTCATCCCACCCTTTTAACTCCATTTTGCTAAGACGTCTAGATAGAAATCGAGCCTCACACTTCATGCGTGTGTCTATGTGATTGTCATCCATTCCCGGTAAAAGTAAGTTGTCCGAATTTTCACTTCACAATTTACTTACTTCATTGCAATTTTCCTTGATCCTTGACAAGGTTTCGAATTTAGTCTTGTTTTATTCCTTAGGGAAACCGGCGTCTTGTTCACTTTTTAAGGTTTAAGATGATGCCATATGGTATCGAAAGAATGGGTCAAGGTATTCAAACCCCACCGAAGCCCCTCGAAGGTCCCATTCTGCTGGATCAGGACACCATGGAAGAGGTGAAGAAAATTCTGGAGGACAAATACAGGAAAAACGGAACTTGTCACCTGACCAAGGGCGAGGGAGGCAAAACCCACTACCCCTAGGCATTCATGAGATATTCCCTGGTCCTCCAAGAATAATGCAGGATGAAGCCGAAGTGATAGACACTCTGGGGCAGCCTAGTGGGAAGTTCGATTACTTGGTGAAGTATTCGGCCCCTCCAAGCTTTTTTATTGATCCTCGCGAGATAGTTCCAGATGGATGGGGGGCATGGATGATCCGACACCCTCGGAGATAGAGAACCCTGATGATGAGCTGGAAGGAGTTGTAAGCTTATTTGACGACCTCATCATAGAAGTCATTGATGAAGGACCCCCTGAAGAGATGGGCCTTGGCCCATGAGAGTAACTCTTTTATTGCTTTTGCACATTTCCCCTGCGTGGGAATTTTTATTATTTTCTGAACGATGTTTTCAGTTTCTTTTAGTAATTGAGTGTTGCATTTTTCCATTCAATAAATGTAATTCATTTTATTCTATTCAATGAAATTACAATTTTATTTCCAATTTTGAGGACATGATGGAGTATACCAAACTAGTTCAATGACGATATCCAACCAAGAAAAAGAAAAATATCATCCACGGAAAAATCCTGAGGACTGGACTCTCTCATGTTTCCTCCCAAAAACTTTTTCGAAAACAAAAGCATTTCACTTAAAAAAAAACATTTTCCCAAAACTTGTAGCTGATTAAACTTGTTTGTTTGTCTAACTCATTTGCTTCTTGTCTCAGAGCGTAATTCTATAACTTATTATGACAAGGGACATCTGAGAATAGCGTATCAAGTTTCAATGATCATAAACTTGACTTGTGATCAACGGGCTTAGAGCGCACTCGCAGTGAAAAAACAGATTTGGGGCAAGTAAAAGAGAACCATCATTCCCTAGTGGAAGAGATGACCAATTGGGGGCATGACTGGTTTTAGTAGTGACATGATCGGGATAAAGTCTCGACCCGAGCCAAAATGGATGTGTAATTCGAATTTACTTTAATGTTGCATAGTATCATACTGATGCACGTTCTCTTGTGCAGGGGCAAAAGTGGATTTTCAGTCTTGAATGATAGGGACAATCCAAAGACATCAACTGCTGAGGCAATCCCATTATAGAAGAATCCTTGAATGAATGCTTAAAACCATTTTGCAGTATAGAAAAATGTTTGAAGTTGACATGCTTAAAGCTGTTGAGTTATTTTCTAAAAAGGGTTTTGCATGATGACTCTTACATGTTTTATCCACCAATTCCATTAAAGAACATCAAGATGGACTAATTTAATGAATGATGTGGAATTGATTGAGTATACTAAATGAGACGAGTCGGGATAATGAAAGGCAAACCCTATCCTATACACAATCCCATATTCATACACTTGTGAGATGAGTGTAGGAAGGTTCATATTCATAAGGTAAAGAGTTCTCTCGCAAGAGGTACGGCAACTGAAATGATGAGAGGTAATTCATTTTTCTATCCCAAACACTGCAAGTGATCCATTGCTTAACCCTTTTGAGCCCATACACTTACAGATATTCTTTTCAAATTACCCCTGTCAAGAATCACCCCACATCGGGGCAATTAAGAGATCAAATGGCATCATGAGGTGCGGAAAATGAATTGAAATTTTCTTGTTCTCACTTGCATCAATCTTCAAGTCATGCTATTACATTGGATTCATGTGTTAATTTAAGTGCCTTAGGATGACGAAGAGCATTTCTTTCTCTATCATATACATTTATATCCTTTGCATAGCCCACTTGAGCTCGCGCTTTCATTTCTTCAAACCTAGTTGGTGATCATCCCCACACCGGGGCAAGGCAAAAGTGATATTGCTAGTATAAACACCTAGAGGGGGTGAATAGGAGTACAAACAATTTATCGATATACGGAAGCAATTCTTAACAAATTGAAATACGATCAAGATAGAAAGAGAGAAATTGGAACACAGGATTTATAGTGGTTCAGCTTTTCCAAGCCTACGTCCACTCTTCCGCACCGACAGCCCACCTAGGCTGGATTTCACTATGATCAAAAGAGTAGTTACAGACACAGCTTTGCCTTGATTCCACGGTGTAGATGTACTACCACACCTCCTCAAGGTCTCTCACAAATATAAACTCTCTTTTGTATACAAGTATTTGCTCAAAGGATTTATCTAAACAAATAGGAGCTTCAGACTTTGGAATTCTTCTATCGCGCACTCCTCGAACAACTAAGGACGTCTTCCTTATATACTCATTTATGCCATCATACCCGTTGGCACTTACCAAAGGAATTCCTCCAATCTACCCGTTGGACGGAATCAATTAGGAAGATCGTTCGAGCTATTAAAGGAACGTTTTGATAGCCCATCAATCCTGTTCGCCCATACAATCAGGATCTCGGTTTCCATAAGTAGAACCTTCCAATAATATTTAGACAATCATCGAATCTTCAGTCATTGAATCAAACTTGATCAATCAAAGGATTCTGATACGTCTTCTCCAGCCACGAGATCTTCTCTAGATGATAAGGTTAAATCTCAACAAAACATCCGGTTCGGGATAACCTTTCTTCAACGGATCGAGACTGTCAATGAGGATAGACTTTGAGTCTTGAGTCTCGGCTGTCCGGAAGTCTTCAGACTTTAAAAGTAGTCGCAAACCTTCAGACTAGACTGATGAAAACGTTTTGTCAACTTCAAAACTCTTCACAAGGATTTCTCCAACAAAAAGGCAAATGAATACTCTTGAAAAGTTCAAGTGTCATTCAAAGTGTAATTTGCTTGACGCATGCATTATGCACAAGAATTTAATTCAAAATAGATCTAAGGGGCATGAAAAAGTAGTGTGCCTGGTAAAAGTAAGGCTGATGCCCATGAAAAGAAGTGAAGAAAAAATGCATGAGAACTAGGGGCATGAAAAAGCGGTGTGCCTGGTAAAAGCAAGGCCAATGCCCATCGATGAAAAAAGAGTCAAGATAGGTGACTGTCAATTACAAGAATTAAATCCCAATGGAGCAATAGTCAAAGAACTCAAATGCCGAGTTTCTACAATCAATGGGGGACTTCATGAAGACAATCCCCGATGGTGAAAAAGAAAACTAGTGGCAATGCCAAGATGATCATCAACTCACACCTTTTACACACATTTTGAGCCTAATGATCCTTTCATTTCTCAACCCATGAACCCAACCTACGTTACGTCCCTTACAAAGTCTCTTCAGATTAGGCATTTGAATTAACGTAGGAGTTCATATGTTTATAAGCATCGCTCGAAGAAGTGCGATCAAGATTATTTCTTTGTCATTTTGCAGGGTTCTTGACTTGTAAACCCGGAGATGATTACAAGACCGTTCATTCAATAGCCTTGACTCAAAGAGTCCCTTTGTTAAGCCGTTGACCAAACCCACATTATGGTCCCTGTTAAAGACCTCTCAGATTGGTAAGATCGTACCGCTTGCAAGAATACTCGGACCCATGTCAATATGATAAAATTGAGTGATTCTCATAAAATAGCCATTCTAAATGAGAGTGAGTGAAAGTTCTTTCTAACCGAAAGTCTCTCATTTAGTATTTTTAATAAATCCATGTCATGAGTGAAAGTTGTCTTGAACGATAATTCTCTCTAGTGGAAATTTGGGTAATGCAAAAGTCATTATGCATGAATCTTCATTGAATTGATAAAAGCTTTAGTAGATTTTGAAGTATGCATTCCTGAATAGCCTTAATTGTCTATTTCATTGGTAAATGCATTTTTGCTCTAATCATGTCTGACATATAATGTTTTCTCAAAGACCCAAGAGCTCCTAATATTCAGATTCCTTTCAAAATGCTTCATGAGAAACCATCATGAACATTCAAGGTGCATCCTTGATGTTTCAAAATTTATTTCTACCAAGAGGTGAAAGGCTTCCACATGATATCTAAGTCCCAGAAGACATATCCCAAAGAATCAGAGATATCATCAGGTAAGTGTATCTCTACCAGTTCTTGACACTTGACTCGGTCAAGCTGTCCTTTTAAATTGACCTGGCGTGCTTTCGTAGCCCAGAGTCCCCTTTTTTATTGACTCGGCGTGCTTTTGTAGCCCGGTGTCCATATAAATTGACCTGGCGAGCTTTCGTAGCCCAGAGTCCTCCTCTTTATTGACTCGGCGTGCTTTTGTAGCTCGGTGTCCTTATAAATTGACCTGGCGTGCTTTCGTAGCCTAGAGTCCCCCTCTTTATTGACCCGGCATGCTTTCGTAGCCCAAAGTCCCTTTATATTGACATGGCATGCTTCCGTAGCCCAAAGTCCCTTTATATTGACCTGGCGTGCTTTCGTAGCCCAGGGCACATCTTTATCGACTCGGCGTGCTTTCGTAGCCCGATATCCATTTATATTGACCTGGCGTGCTTTCGTAGCCCAGAGCCCATCTTTATCGACTCGGCGTGCTTTCGTAGCCCGATTTCCATTTATATTGACCTGGCATACTTTCGTAGCCCAAGACCCATCTTCATCGACTCGACGTGCTTTCGTAGCCCGATATTCATTTATATTGATTTGGTGTGCTGTCATAACCCAGAGTCCATTTTGAAAACACCGACACTCGACTAAGTTGTCCCCCAAAGATTTTCCTCCAGATTGAATCTGATTAAGGCGACCGAAAAACGGTTCGGGTCCTGGTCAGTTGACCTTTGTTGCAAGGCTAGGCGACCGAAGAATGGTTCGGGTTCTAGCCAAACAGACCTCAGTTTAGGCGACCGTAGAATGGTACGGGTCCTAGACAACCTCAATTCAAGCAACCGTAGAATGGTATGGGTCCTGGAAATCAAATCCCCGTTTAGGCGACCGTAGAATGGTACGGGTCCTAGACAACCTCAGTTCAGGCGACCGTAGAATGGTACGGGTCTTGGAAATCAGATCCCCGTTTAGGTGACCATAGAATGGTATGGGTCCTAGGCAACCTTAGTTCAGGCGACCGTAGAATGGTACAGGTCTTGGAAAATCTTTTTCATTCAGGCAACCGTAGAATGGTACGGGTCCTGGAAAATCTTTTTCATTCAGGCGACCATAGAATGGTACGGGTCCTGGAAAATCATTTTTTTCGTTTAGGCGACCATAGAATGGTACGGGTCCTAGGCAACCTCGGTTCGGGCGGACCGTAGAATGGTATGGGTCCTGGAAAATCTTTTTAATTCGTGCAACCGTAGAATGGTACGGGTCCTGGAAAATCTTTTCATTCGGGCGACCGTAGAATGGTACGGGTCTGGAAAATCATTTTTTCGTTTAGGCGACCATAGAATGGTACGGGTCCTAGGCAACCTCAGTTCAGGCGACCGTAGAATGGTATGGGTCCTGGAAAATCTTTTTAATTCAGGCAACCGTAGAATGGTACGGGTCCTGGAAAATCTTTTTCATTCAGGCGACCGTAGAATGGTACAGGTCCTGGAAAATCATTTTTTCGTTTAGGCGACCGTAGAATGGTACGGGTCATGGAAAATATTTTTTCATTCAGGCGACCGTAGAATTGTACGGGTCCTGAAAAATCATTTTTTCATTTAGGCGACCGTGGAATGGTACGAGTCTTAGACAAAACCAAACAATGCCATACTAGGCGATCGTAAAATGGTACGGGTCCTAAAAAAGCAGTCACTTTGTGAAGTCATGTTACTATTCTGGGCGACCGTAGAATGGTACGGGTCCTGAACATTAACACCAATCTATCTTGAGTTACTCTGCCATCCCCGAAGGTAAGTAATTCCAGGTAAGTTCTTTTATCATTTGCATTAACATTTCCATGCATCATATAAATTTCATTTCCAAATGGGATTCATTTTTTCAAAAAGAAAAAAACAAAGTCACTCAGTACATCTGCATTTAGGTCTCAACTTGTCTTTGAAGGCAACCTCTATGAGCTCACCTTCAAAGAGGGGCAGCTGTTGACACCTATTTTTAGCAAATATAGGAAAATAAAGAAAATAACAATTGCATTGGAACTCATAGATTCCTATCCTTTGCGGGTAGAATTTTGCTTATTAAGTCTCGTGCTTCATTCCATTCAAGTGTTTTGGGCTAGCGTTTCTTCCCGCCCCGTGGCTTTGTGTTGGATCGAATTGAGAAGATCGTAGGCAATTTTTGTGGAAAGGGCCGGCGTTGGGTCCGGGTGGGGCCAAAGTGTCGTGGCAAGACATTTGCCTCCCGAGAAGAGAGGGAGGGCTAGGGATTCGGACGCTCAGGGAGAATAATCTAGCCCTTATGCTCAAGCACATATGGAAGCTATTCTCTCGATAAAGAATCTCTTTGGTGTAAATGGGTTCATGCCGTCTTCTTATCGAGGAAGAACTTCGGATATCCCCGACCCCCACCTACTTGTTCTTGGGCCTCGGAAAAGGCTCCTCCGCCATCGTGGCATGTATCAACAACATTTTAGATGGAAGATAGGCAATGGCAAAGCTGTCTCTTTCGGTTTGATCCGTGGCACCTTAATGGCCCGCTTAACCTCCTTTTCTCCAACCAGCAAATATACAGATCGGGATTCCTCGAACCGCTTCCGTGGCTGATGCATTTTCTTCGCCTCTTGGGTGGTATGTCATTAATATTATGGCTGATTGGTGGGATCCTCTTCCTCAACTTACCCAGCCGAGGACGCTTCCAATGGATTCGTCATCCCTCGGGCGGTTCTCTTCGGCTTCGCGTATGACCTCTTTAGACCGAAAGGAAATGTGGTGCCGTGGTCTTCTTTTGTGTGGAGTACAGCCATGCCGCCTAGGTACCAAACCCATTTGTGGCTTATGGCCCGTAATAGGCTGCCTACCAAGTTATGCTCCTCTCTTGGGCAGCGATTCCAGCAGCCTCTTGCCCGTTTTGCTCGAGCGCACCCGATTCCGTGGATCATCTGTTCTTTGCTTGTCGTGTTCCAGGTAACCTTGTTTCCTATTGGGCTGCAAAGTTTAATGTCGTTGGCGCAATAAATCGTGGCGGGAAAATCTTGATTGGGCCTCCAATCGTTTCTCGGGTGGGGAATTCTATCAATCTCGGCTCGTTTTAGCTATGGTGCTCTTTGTTATATCATATGGAAAGAACGCAATAATATGATTTTTAGAAATCAGGCCTCTTTATCCCGGCGATGAAGATGCATCTTTGCAAGGCCGTCAAAGACAAAGCAATGACATTCAAGCATGTGGTGGATATCCCGAAGAATAGCCGGGTCAAAGCGGAGTTGGGACTTAAGTCCTTCTATTTTCTTGTAATAGAGGGTTGTAGGTCTTAGTTCTTCCCTTTGTTGTTCGGCCTCTCGGCTTGTTGGTTGTTTTGTTCCCTTTGGTCCCTTGGCACCCCTTCACTCTTCTTGACCTGTCTTGTAGAGTGCTTATTTCTTGATGCCTCGTGGCCCGTTTACTTGTTTTTCTTTGCAAAATCAATATATTTCTTACCTTAACCAAAAAAAAACAATTGCATTGGAACAAATAAAAACGAAAAAAAAAAAAAAAATGGGGAAAGTTATTTAATTGATTATGCATGGAAATTTGAAATTCGATGATCATTCATATTTCGTTAAATGCAGAAGCAATTTAAAAATCAAGTGAATAAGAGGCAAGAATTTTGCAAAATGGAAGAAATTTGAGCAGGATCAAGCTGATAGCGAAATCGCGTTCCGATTTGCAGGCTTGATTTAATGCAGCAAAAGATGGAAAGTCGAAAGTTGCTATAATAATGGCCATCTGAAAATCACTATAAAAGGAGCCATAATTTTCGTGAGCCGAAGGAGGAATTCGGAGAGAGTTTTTTTGAAAATTGAGAGCAAAAAAGTTTCGGAGAGAAAAATTCAAGAGCGAATTCGAAGAAAAATCGGCGTGAGAAGAAGGCCTCGTTTGCCTTGGTCAAAGAGAAGGTCTTTTCCCTTTTCTTTCCCTGACAAGAAAAGGGAAAAGTCACCTGGAAAACAGAGAAAGAGGAGAGAGAAGACCGGTGAGTGACGTAAGGTGAGAGAAAAGAAAAAGAAAATAGGTCACTCTTTATCTTCCTCGCGCAAACCCTCGCGCCCTACCAGTCTCTGTCCGCCACACCCCCAGCCATCCGGCCGCCCTCAGCGACGCTTGCACCAGACCTCCGCCACTGTCGCCTTGCCAGATTCGCGCCTAACGCACAGCAGCACAGCCACTCCATTTGCCACTCCTCGTCGCTCCGCGCCAAGAAGACCGAACGCCGTGCACCCGACGACCGCGCTCCCACCCTCGACGACGTTGTGCCACTGCAACGCCTCTGATCTGCCCACAATGCCGCCCGTCGATCTTGCTGTGCCGCCCGAGAAGTCCCACCGCTGTCCCTGCCTCAACCCGACGCCTGAAGCTCGCGCCGCCCCGACGCCGCCTGGGGCTGAAACCCATCGTGACCTACGGCCCAAAGATGTCACCGGCACTGTGGGACCGCTCGCGCTGCCTCGCTTCCGACCAACCCGTAGCCGCGCCTCCGCCTGCCCACGACGCAGCCCTTGCGCGCGCTCAAGCTTCCCTTCCAAGCGACGTTCACGCCGCAATCCCCTCGTTCACCGCCGACCCGTTCACTGCCGGTGCGCCTGCCGTGCTTTCTCACCGGAATTCCTCGCGATTGACTTCCCTTGCCAGAACTTCGAACCAGTTGCCAAGTTCGGTTTGGGAAAAAAAAGAATAAAAAATCAAATTAGGTAGATTTACTTTATTTATTATGCAGATTTATTTTATCTATATTTTATTTATTGTATCTTGTTTTCTTCATTGGAAATGTTTCCCGTGCATAATTAGAAATTATGACATTGCCACTCGGTTCGCAACCGCACCTGAATTTTTTATTTCATCTATAAGGCTTTAGATGAAATAATTAATTAAGCGGGAATAAACTTGATATTTTGATCTTTAAGGCTTAAGATCAATTTATCGATTTTACTAGCAAAATATTATCTCTCGATCCGAGCAATGTATGATATCTTTGGTTTGGCTTGTCTTGATTGCTTCGTTTATTTTGAAATATGTTTGGATTAGAATATTGCATGATTTAGGTTATCTTGCATGTTTAGGATAGGAGTTTTATTATTTCGATTTTTTTAAAAAAGGTTAAAAAAAAAAAAAAAAAATCAAATCAATCAATTTAGGTTGCTAGATTTTTAATTTGGATTGCATGTTTATTTATTTGGCAATTATTAATTTCAAAATTAAACAAAAACAAAAATCATCATATACATGTCATGTAGTGTTAAAGCGTATTTCGTACGTCATTGCATATTAGGGTTAAATCGCACTTAGTTTAATTTTAGATTATATTTTTCTTAATTTATTATAAGTTTAGGCATTTGCTTAAATAGATTGCATTTTAGGATTATTTGGGTTAAGATAATATTTTAGTTTAAATTAGGATTTAGGTCAACCTTATTCCTAATACAAATTGAATAGGATCTTAATCAAATTAGATAATTTTCACATTTTTCCTAATTCCGAATTTTCATGAAAAAATACAAAAAATGTCTTAGAATAAATTAGTTCTATTCCCTAGGATAGATTGCATTTTTAGGAAAAATAAAAAAATGTCATTGCGTATCATTCAAAATAGATCCATGAAATGCATGTCATTTAGATATTGTTGTTAGGTCCATTTAATTAGAAATTGCATGACATTAGACTTAGGTCATTTAGTTGATATTGCATTGCATATTGCATGATTTTCATTAATTAAGTGAAAACAAAAAGAAATTGCGTGTTAATTAGAAACCATATCTAGGGTTGTTGATGTGGTTTTTAACTTAACATTGCGAGATGCTTTCGTTACTTCGAGGTAAGTTTTTGCAATTTATTTATTGTTTATTTGGGTGTTAAATTGGTGGATTGCGCACCCGCATGGTTACTCTCACATGTTAGGAAAATAGATTTAAAACCAATTTAAGCTGCCTGCAAAAACATTTTTTGAAAATAAAAGAATGGTACCGAAAGGGCATTAGAGAAATCTAGTGTAACCAAGTCCCCATACCCATAGTCTCGGTTCGTAGGAGTAAAGTGAAACTCCCGTTATTTTTACTTGGGTTTCTAATCAACCCACCAAAAATAGATTAGTGGCGACTCCCGATTAAAAATCAATTGCATGTTAAGAACTTGAACTTAAGTCGCGATTTGGTATGGGCTTGGGAGAGCCCGAGCTAAGTTTAAAAGCTTAGTAGTCCATTAACCTAGTTTTATGTGGTGCACCCAAAAAAATAGGTCGCGACGAACTCGACTAAGGCCATCCTATACGGGCTTTCGATATTGGTTCTGTTCAGGCATTAATTCAATTTCAAACTCAATTTCTCGTTCCGGTGGTAATCTAGGCAACTCCTCAGGAAATGCATCTTGAAACTCATTAACTACTCGAATTTCATCAAGCTTAGGCTCTTCCTTAGTATAATATTTAACCATGGCCAGGTACCCTTGACATCCTTTGTCAAGTAACGCATGGGCTTCTATTTCTGAAATAAGTGCTATAGATAGGTTGGTCTGACCTCCCAAAAATTCACAACTAGACTGATCAGGTAAAATAAATTGGATCACTTTTCTATAACAATCGATTTTGGCTTGATACTTATGAAGCCAATCCATTCCTATGATAACATCAAATCATACATAGCCATTATGACCAAGTTTATTTCCATATCCTTTCCTCCCATTGTTATCTTACAATTTCCACACACCAGCGTAGACAATACCATATTCTTTAAAGGCGTAGAAACACAAAGAGGCGTCTCAAGAGACGTAGTTTCTATCTTATTCAACTGTTTATATCTTTTAGACACAAATGAATATGTAGCATCCGTATCAAACAATGCATATGCCTTCTTGCCATTTATGAAAATCGTACCTGAGATAACATTTTTGGAAGCTTCCGCCTCCTCTTGGGTGACCAGATACACCCTTCCTTGTGCTGGTGGCCTTTGAGGATTCCTTGGTAGGTTTAGTCTAACAGCACTCTGTTGTCCCTGTCGCACCGTGCCAACACTCATTTGCAACCTTTCTTGCGGGCAATTCCTCCCAAGGTGTCCCATTTGTCCACAACCATAACATCACAGTCGTCCATTGCTAGGTCCTGGGCCATGACTCCCATCACACTTTCGACAAACATTAGGCTGATAGGGTGCTTCCCTATATTCAGGCCATCTTTAGCTCTCCCAAAATTTCCAAAATTGCTCTTTTTCTTCGCATTCCAAGTCTGACCTTGATCAGGATAAGGTCTCTTACCCCTTCTCATATCACTAAAGTTTAGCTGTCTCTTAAACTCTGATCGCTCTTGCTCCACTGACTGTGCCCTTTCATAAATCTCATGATAATCCCTTATATTCAAAGGCACCAGTTGTTTCCTAATATCAGTTCTCAACCCTTTCAGAAATCTCTTAGCTTTCTCTTCTTGATCCTCAATTAGTCTAGGAGCATATCTAGACAGTTATGAAAATCTTGCCTCATATTGATCCACTATTAGCTCTTTTTGTTCTAACTGAACAAATTCTGAAATTTTCTTATCCTTAGCACAGTCAAAAAAATGCTTTCTATTGAAAGCTTTGACAAACTCATCCCAATTAACATCAGTACCTGGTGGAAAGATTGTGTCCCTCGAAGCTCTCCACCAAAACTTTGCATTTCCCTCTAGCTGGTACTTTGCCAAAGTTATTTTCTCAGCATCATTGCAGTCCAACAACCAGAAAATTCGTTCCATCCCATCAATCCAATGCTCTGCCTCCTTAGGACTTCCCATTCCACTGAACTTAGGTGGTTTCAACTTCAAAAATTGCTCCACCAGTCCCTAAGTACGGCGTTCTGCTCTGGGTTGTTGCTGCGCTTGTCTTTCCATCAAATTTCCTATATTGGCCAATGCCTGCAGGATATCTTCCATCCGGGGTTCAGCCCTTGCTGCAGAGGCTTCAGCCCTCGATGGATGATGACTTCCATATCGTACCACAATTTTCCTGCAGTTTCCAAGCATTTGCCTCAAGAAATATCTGTGACTCAATGTCTTCATTAAAAACAATAGCAACTAAGGAAAATAAGTAACATGACCATGTTACTGGTACCTAAAAGCAACTCATAATAACCACTGGGGATCTACGAGTGAATACCCATCACCCGTTATTCATAGTTACCCAACTATTCCAATTAATATCCTATGGTGTTCATTGTCATCATGTTCCTCAATTTCCAAATGAGGCTCCTTATCACTCCAATTTATAACCATTGCTCTGATACCAAAAAGAGGTTGTGGCACCCCTAAACACTTAAGGTCGCCACAGGTACCTATTGCTCCACCTAATGGATACCAGTTACATCTCTTAGTGGAAGCACCGTAGTTCATAGGCATTTTTTTTTTTTGTGAAAACTGTCTTAGTACAAGTCATAAGCGAAAGCATAAACAAGTCTCACCATTTCTCCCTCCAATAACCATAATGCAATGCACACTAACTACGCACCATAAGAAAAGACAAAGCCGAGCCACTTTTATTTATATTTTTATGATAGATTTCTCGGGTCGGTACAACCAAAAAGTAAAGCCAATACTTTTAACTAAACTTGGTCACAGCTCAAAAGAGAGATCTCGACCCCCTATATCGATCACGTGTCATCCTCCATCTACAAGTGTCGGCTATCCCAAAAAACGTCAGCTCCCACACCTCACGCGGCCCATCACACCCATCCTGGTGCATCGGGCAGTGGCGGCGGCAACATCCCCCTATCACTCCGTCACGGCGGACGTGGACCGACAAGAACTCCTGGATGACCGAGCCCCAAGCCAGGCCCACATCATACATCACCAGCACACGAACCCTTATAAATGTCAGACCAAGGATGGTGACACGATCAAGCTCCATACACTCGACCTCCATGTCAAATGGAAGGCCGTAAAAGGTACCATGTGTGACCGGAGGGAGAGGCATCTTTCTAATCTAAAATGTTAGTCCCCAAAGGGGTGATTACAGCCACTCAGCAGGTAAAAGATCCATTAAACTACTCCATGCATCAAACAGAACAATCATGACATCATAGTAGGGTACATATCACTCATGCATCCAAGCATAACTTACCTTGCAGACATGCATATGTCATCATACCATATGTGCATACACCATAATGCACTCGTCATCAATCATTCATGCATATACCATCATGCCATAGGTGCATATACAACCATGCACTCATCATCAAGCATTCATGCATATCCATGCCTTATGTGCACATACCACCATGCACTCATACATAATCATATCATACAGCCATGCATACATGTCACCATACCATGCATGATTCAATTTCAACTTTTTCTCTTTCAATTAGATCACCACATTTTTCTTTCCTGGGACCAGTAATTGCATCCCACATTTTATCACTCGCAACCAACCTGGCATCGTGAGGAACCTCCAGCACACACCTCCGGGCATCCGGCACCCCCACATTCCGGGCATTTCGCATCCCAATTGGCATCACGAGGTATCCCCTCGGCACACACCTCCGAGGCTTCCGGCACCCCCACATCCCGTGCATCTCGAAACTCCCGAGGACATCCGGCACCCCCACATTCCAGGCATCCGACACTCCCGGGGCATCGTCAGTTCACACCTCCGACGGTATCCACATTTATCATAATTCATATTCACAATTTATGTCTCAATATCAACATGGCACATGATGTGATAGCAACAAGGTCAATTTCAGCTTTTGATCTTATATGTAATGCCACAAATCATCACATGTGCAGAAACATTCAATCACTTAAAACAATATAATTCATGGGGCTCATACAAAACAGAATAGTCCATGCATTACAGCTTTTGAAATTCGCACAATCCAGCTTGCACAGTTTTAGAAAACATTTTAATTAAATACCAAAATGACCTTAAAAAATTATGAAACTCGAACATGTAATAGTCAAGACATAAAGGCAGGTATTTCATGAAGAACACTATACCAAAAGACCCTCATAAAATTCAGTATAGACCATGCATCATAGCACTACTATTCTAACAATTCAACTTGCACAGTTTTTGAAACATTTTTAGTTAAATAGGCAAATGAACTTCAAAAATTACGAAATTTGAATATGTTGTAGGGAAGACATAAAGAGAGATATTTCATGCGGAAAATGTTTCCAAAAGAACCTCATACAAAACGATATAGTCCACGCATTGCAACTTACCAAGTCCGAACACCTCAGATTGTACGGTTTTAGAAACATTTTCGATTAAATAACCAATCGACCTCGAAAAATTATGAAATTCTGCTATGTGATAGTCAAGACCCTAAGATAGATATTTCATGAAGACATCAAAGTTATATTCGTCCTAGGTAAATAAATATAGGCGCTTAAAACTTCTGTTCCTAGTACCGAAAATTTCCAGATCTAACTACCTCCGAAAGACCACGATTTCACCTACCTAATCTTGTTTTTTTTCTCTAAAGTTTTGATATGTTGAACCGTAGGATGTCCTTTACATCTTTTGTTAAGAAATAGAAGTGAAATTTCAACAAAAAGAGTGCCTAACACTCCATGCATTCATCAAAGGTGGGTACCGAAATCTCCAGATCCAGTCTTTCCAAAGAATAACGATTTCACCCACTTATACTTATTTTTTTTGTCCTAAATTTGAGTATGTTATACCCCAAGATGTCCTTAACAACTTTCATTTAGAATTCAAAGCCAAAATGCAACTCGAACATCACATGCAAGTCACTAGAACATCCAAGGTCGAGCTGTTTTCTCAAAAACAGTACACTAGCCTAGAACACCACTCTTAAAACTTCAATCTTTCACAACCTAGACATCCGAAATTTGTCACCATTCAATCACACACACTAGGCACAACAAGCAAGAGTAGATCAAGGATCCCACTTGCCTCTAAATCGAGCAAGCAGCGAGCACAACGGCGACGAGACACGGCGGCGACGGACGGCGGACACACGGCCCCTCCTCCTTCCTTCTTCTCTTCTTTCTTTCTTCCTTTCTTTCTTCTCTTCCTCTTTTCTCTCTCTCTCGGACGAACCCTCCTCTCTCTCTCCCTCTCTCTCGCTTAAACCGGCCATCATCTTCCTTTAATTTTCTTCCCCTCCATCATTAGCCATCATTAGATCATGCATGGAGGACACTTGGCCCTCACCTTGGGACAAATGGGGGAGGTATGCAAACGGATCCCCCCTCCTTTGCACATCGATAGCCCCTCATGGGCTTGGGCCAGCCGTGGGCCGGACAACTTCTCCCTCTCCTTGGGCTTCGTGGGCCGGTCGAGCAAAAAGGGGTGAGGCTATGGGCTGGTTTGGCCTTTAAATGTCCTGCCCACCCTCATCGTAATAATCCACCTAATCCTTAATTATAATAACACCTAATTGAAATTTATAATTCACAAACATTTGTGACCTAATTTAATAAATTCCAATTCATAATTCACATGGCCAAAAATAGAATTTTCCTATTAAATAATTACCCACCAAAAGCTTGGCCAAAATCTCAATACAAGACATGAATTAGAGCACCTCTAAGGGTTGACAAGAAATTCTAGGATGCCACAGTATGTGTTCATAGGTGAGCAGGAAAATTGAAGTATAACTGAATTCGAATCACGGGATGTTACATTCTTAGAGAATGAATTTCCTAAGAAGGGCGAAATAGGTGAGGATTACTCCCTATTTGAAACCTTGGATCAAGATAATGAACTTAATGGAATTCATCCAAATGGGAGTAACATGAGAAGTGATGAATTTAATTCAACTTACTTTCAATTACAATCACATGATGAGATGATATCATCATTATCTAATCTGAGTGGGAGCATGATGGGGAATGATGTGCAAAGTGTATAGTCTCCCATACGGCGAACAAGTCGCAAAAGTATTCCCCGTCGATGTTTTGACATTGAAGGGGAAACTTTCATGGTTGCTCCACAAGATGAGGATGAGCCAAGAAATGTTAATGAGGCTCTAAATTGCCCTAGTAAGGAAAAGTGGATGCATGCAATGCAAGAGGAGATGGAGTCAATGAAGTCAAACTAAGTTTGGGAACTGGTTGATCTTCCAAAAGGACGCAAAGCTATTGGGAACAAGTGTGTTCTCAAAATAAAGCATAAAGCTGATGGCTTGATAGAAAGGCATAAGGCTCGCCTTGTGGCAAAGGGGTATAATCAACAGAAATGAATTGATTATGAGGAAACATTTTCTCCTGTCGTGAGATTTAACTCGATTCGTATTATTCTGGCAATAGTAGCAAGTATGGATCTTGAGTTACATCAAATGGATGTAAAGACTGCTTTTCTCAATGGAGAATTAGACGAAGAAATTTATATGGAACAACCTGATGGTTTCATTATGAAAGGCCAAGAACAAAAGGTATGTCGACTTTTGAGATCGATATATAGCCTTAAGCAGTCATCGAGACAATGGTATATACATTTTCATAATGCCATAATGGCATATGATTTTACAATGATTGATGAGGATCATTGTGTATATATCAAAAGATCCAAAGATCAATTTGTGATCATATCATTATATATTGATGATATACTAATTGCCGGAAGCAATATGGAGTTTGTTAATACTGTGAAAAGTTGGTTATCTACCAACTTTGAGATGAAAGATATGTGTGAGGCTGCATACATTCTTGGAGTTAAGATTTCAAGAGATTGTTCGAAGAGATCATTATCTCTTTCGCAAGAAACATACATAAATAAGGTTCTTGAACGATTTCGTATGCAAGATTGTAAACCCATTGATACTCCTATTGCAAAAGGTGAAGGATTGAGCCATAGATTGTGTCCAAGGACTCTACAAGAGAAGGAACAAATGAAACATGTTCCTTATGCTAGTGCTGTTGGGAGCTTAATGTATGCTATGATGTGTACAAGACCTAACATATGTTTTGCAGTTGGAATGGTAAGTAGATACCAATCCAATCCTAGTCAAGCACATTGGAAAGCTGTTAAGAGAATACTGAGGTATCTAAAGGGAACTGTTGATTATACGCTGAGTTATCAAGGAAATGATCTGCTACTCGAAGGCTATTTTGATGCTGATTGGAGAGGAGATTTAGATGAAAGGAAATCTACCTCTCGATTTGTTTTCTTACTGAATAATGGCGCCATATGTTGAAGCAGTAAGAAACAAACATATATAGCCTTGTCCACGATGGAAGCTGAGTTTGTGGCATTATCAGCAGCAGTACAAGAAGGTGTTTGGCTTAAGAGATTTTTGGAACATTTAGGTGTTATTGGGTATGCTGCAAATCAATTATTGGTTAACTATGCTAGCCAAGTAGCTATATCGTACACCAAAGATCCAAAATATCATGGCAAGACCAAACATATAGATACTAAGTATAATTTTGTCAAAGATATGGTTGCACGAAAATATGTGAACTTACAGTACATGTCTATGTATAGAATAGTAGCATATCCTATGACAAAGCCAATACCTAGAGATGTGTTTTGTGGCCATGTGAAATCTCTGGGATTGCGTAGAGGTTGATGTACTGAATATCGTAATTTCCCTTAAGTGTTCACATTTGATGAATTTGTGTTTTCATCATTAATGTCTATGAATTTTTTGTTTGACTTTTATGCATCTTAATACTCAGTGCATTATATTAAGTTGAGAAAGTATGTCCAACAGATAAAAGATTAGCCCACTCACACGAGTAATCGCCTCTATTTACTGTGTGATAAATAGAGATGAGACGGTTTTTAAGCTTATTATCTAGGTGATAATCGAGAGCTCAAGCTTAAAATACATAAGTCACCTTAACTGAGTGTTATGATGAGGACATAATATTTACTATGTCCAAAAGTAAAATAACCCACATATTTTACTTTATCTATCTATGATGCCAGATGTGAGTTCTAATGAATTCTATGAATGAGTAGATATGTGAACTTAAGTTAAACATTATGTATGTCTGAACTATCATATGTACGGTATTAAAGGTGTAGACATAGCTCCATGGGAAAGAAGTTAAATACTGTAATACGTATTTCATACTACGTATGCAGGAGATGACAAATAAGAGTGGCAAAAGTTTGATATCAACTTTTGTGCCGTGTGAGACTCTTGAGGAAAAGAGTTCCTCAATTTAGTGCCCTCATGACTCTTACTTATTTTCAATATTTCTATTTAATGTTTGCTATCTTAGGATGTTGCCAATGATTATGAATTGATTCGAACTAATTGGACATTTCTAGAAAAGCAAGCTGAACTGAAATTGAGAATTTGAAAAAAAGAGGAAGATCAAATTTGGAGAATCACATATTAGTTTTGTGTTCACTGGTTGACCAATTATGACTATCTTTGGGATAATCAGAATTATGAATACAATATATCATTGTCTAAAAAGAGATCAAGAGAGATATAAATGTGATCAATCGATCTAGGGTACTGCATACTAAATCTACTCAAAGTATGATGCCCATTATGAGCTGCTATATATTCCTAACAAATGTATGGCAACAAGCTCTCAAAGTATGCTAATCGCACGGATTATTCACCGGTATGAATGTTGTAGAGAGGTAAAGAGGATCCTGTTCGGCCCACCATGTGCGAGTGGGAGATGATGGTTTTATTTATGTAGATGGGCCTAAGTTGGCCCGTCCGCCCATGTTGGGCCTAAAAGCCCGACCCATAAGATAAGGGCCCATGGATGAAGGGTTGAGATATGAAGAGGTGTTACGTTGAGGGGATGTGTCTTTTGGAGAAGACGTATTTAAGGGGAGAAGATAAAAAGGAAACGCACCTTTTGGACATACGTACGCTTTTCTTTTCCCCCTCTCCCAAAACCAACGTAAGTTTTCTCCCCCTTGAACCAATAGTACGCTCCTTGGTAAACCGGGATAAGATTCTTCCTCGAACGGCAACATTGGTGTTTAATCTGTGGATAATAAGGTATGCTCAATTCTATGGTGCGTCTTTGATAGGTGATACATGTTATTCTTGGGCTCGTCTTCCGCATTCGTTTTAGGGGTTCGATTTAGTGTCGGATCCGTTTTAGAGATTCAGGTATTCCCGACAGAACTACTTCTATCCTTTCGAAAATTCCAACATCCAGCACATCCAAAATTTATTACACTTCACACACAACCACAGCAAGCAACGTGTAGATCAATGGACTTCACTTGCCTTAAGTTCAACGCAACCACATCAAGCAAAACATCAACTTGAGGGCTTTGGGCGCGGCTTGATTGACAGCGAAGCTAGGCGGCGTTGACGGCGGCAGCAGGCACACGCACGGGGGGGCTGATCTCCTCCTTCTCCTCCTCTCTCACTTGCTCGCCTGCTCGATCTCTCTCTCGGTCTCACTCTTTCCCTCTTCTCTCTCTCTCTCTCTCTTTCTCGATCACTCTCTATCTCCCTCGGTAGCTTCCTTGTTCAATCCGCCCCTTTCTTCTTTTTTTCTTTTACTCTCATGATTAGCTAGTAATCATGAGGTTTTGCATGGAGGATTTCTGGTGAAGCAAGGGGTGGCGACACCTCATGGAGTCCCCCTGCCACTTGTCGATTCCATGCAATTGAAAGGGCCTCATTCGGCCGGGCCTTGGTCGACCGATCCAAGAAGAAACGTGGGCCGGTTTGGGCAGTTTTGGGGCCTTAAGAAATCAGCCCACATCTACTCCTAATATCTCACTTTAATCTCCACCTATAATTACATAATCACCAAGATTTGCACGGCCATAAATATTACAACAATACACAAGGATAGATCAATTCATGGGGTTCACGGCCAAAATTTCTTATCAACCCATCTTATAATACCACCTCGGTCTCACAAGAGCATATGATATATTTCCAACCAAGTAATAGTCCATTCAATGCTTGGCCTTGTTTAATTGAAATCCATTGGTCTAATGACTAGAATATAGTCTGATGGCGCTTCCATTACCTATTCATGGGTCGTAGTGCATTTTAGAGATTGTTATGAAATTTTAGGGTGCCACAGGCCCGTTCGCCCGCTGTTGTCCGCCATAGCCCTTCCCCGGACAAGGTAGGTCCCCTGAACCACGTGGTCTCGTTTCTGGAAAACGTCGGGCTGGAGATTGCGGGTAACCGATTCACGTGAGCTCCAGCCCATGTCGCCTTTGCGCTTTGTTCCTGTGTTCCTCTTACATTATGTTCCAAGACCCTTAAAGCATGTTCAACGTTCGGTTGAGCCAGAATGCTTCGAATTTGGTTGTGCAGACCACCTGTTCGACAAAATGCTATAAGGAAAACTGAAGAGTAGCCTGCATTTTAATGTTTGGACCCACTCATTTTTTTCCCTATGCTTGGTGAATCCTTGTTGCCTTGCTTGTATTTGTTGTGTTTTTGAGCAATTTGCGTGAGATATTGGCATGTATTTGAATCGACGACTCGTTCCGTCGGAAATAGGTTAGTGGTTACCGGAATAGGTAGCCGACGAGGGACAGCGCCGGTCAAGGGGGATGACCGGTGGGCGGTAGTGGTCTGGCAACTTTCCTTAGGGTGGTTGGTACTTAGGTATAGGTGACGTTGGTCTGGCAGAGGAGCTACAAGAGCTTCGGCGTGCTGCGGCTGTGGGAGAAGAAGGCCCGAAGAAGACGTCCCTAAAAAAAAGGCAAAAGAAAATTTTAAAAAAAAGGAAGAAAAGAAAACATAAAAAGGGCTGAAAGTGGAAAATGAGAAATGGGCTTCACTTCGGGCTAGTTTTTGCTTCATGGGCTGAAGAGGTTGGGCTGAAAGGGGGATGACCGATTGCACGTGTTAAGTTTCTGCGATTAGGATCTTGGTAGCTATGATTGTTACTTTAATGATTACGCACCTGTATGATCACCTCACATATTAATGGATATGTATAAAATCAATCCAAACTGATGACAAAAATCATTTCTTTAAAAGTGAACAAGATTAGGTACCAAAAGGGCACTAATTGGTTAATTAGTATAATCAAGTCCCTGACCCTAGATTCTCTGGTTGCATAGGAGGTGAGGTATACTCTCATACCTCACTTGGTTTCTAGCCAAACCCAATAGGCTAGTGGTGACTCCTTTTTTAGCAATTCTTTAGAATGCCCCAATGTCACGCGAGGTATGGGCTTGGGAGAGCCCGCGCCTAACATGGGCCTTAGGTTCGTCCTTTAGACAATACCCTAAACCTATTCCCTCCCCCCGAGGGTAGGTCGTGACACGACCCAACTTGTACCTGACCCAATGTGATATCCGGATTTCGCCGAGTTTCGAGTACGTAACGGTCCAGACATGTTGACAAGTTTGTTGTCGAATTATGTCGTTGACACCATGTACAGCCACCGTTTTGTCACCACCATCATCGTACCAAGACGTCACCTTTTGTCACGTTCTTGCGGCATCCACTCATCATCACACTTCCACTGCATCGTGACAACTTAATCATCGTCTAGCCTATCACCTCATTTAAATTTTTCTGCATGAAGTGCCACAAATGAGACCAACATTCACCCGCATTTGTACTTTGCTAAGCGAGCCTTTCATGCAAGTTGTTTTCGGCTCCATGCATACGTGAAATTGATGAAGAAAAGTGCCGAGAATTTCCACCATTTTCCCCCGCATCAGCTGCTCATTCTTCATGCATAAAGGGAGATTTTGACCACCGAAGAGCAGCCCGTTTTCTCCGCCTCAACCTGCCAACACATGGGAACGTGGACGCAAGGATTTAGCCACGTCTCCTTTGTCCTTAGCTGGTCAACAAGATTTAAGATCTTGACCATGCAGCTGCCACGTTCATGCATGAAGAGCAAGGTGGCAATGAAGACCTCGGCTGATGGCAACGCATCCCTCCCACCTGCCCTCCGTTTGAGCGGCCACCAAACCCCAAGTTGTTGTCTATTGAAGTCAACAACGACAAGAAGAAGACCACTTCTTCTTCTCTCTCTCGGCACCCAGCACTCTCTCCATCTTCAGCGGCATCTTCAGCAAACTTAACCTAGAAACTTTCACCGCTTCACTTATGTTTCGTCGCCAACTGCCGACCACTGCACCACCCACTACATCGCTGTTTCGCCTCAGCTTCGCTGCCGACTAGGACAGCCTGCCCTTCACTGATGCTTAGCCTGTATCGCTCACGGCTCTGCCCACAGCCTGCTTCGCCATTGCGTTGCCTCGCCACCAGCCGTGCCCACAGCCCACAACTTGTAGATTTAAGGCAAGTGGTGGTCCCGTTGTTCTATATTGTTCTAGAATTCAAGCAGAAATTTGGCTCGGATGCCTCGAGTTATTGGGTATTTGGGTCTGTCCTAGGCGAGTGCGAGTTGGATTCGGTGTTGATCCGCTTTATAGTGTATATGCTGACCGTTGGCACGGTCGGTACTAGTTGAGCATGAAGCCATAGGTCCTAATGATCGTAGGGCGGTTATATCAGATTTTGGTATAGTCGAATCGTTGCTGGTCGGTCCAGTTCAGTTATAGCCTGGTTCGGATTTGAGGTTAATTGGCGAGTATCATAGTGTTATGGCGATTCGACGTGTTTTGATTAGGGTTCAGATGCTAGAATTCCTTAGGTGAGTCATCGGAATCGAGTCGAATATTGAATGGTACTAACTTCGATTAGGTAGTTGACTTTGGTCTTATGCATCCATGATGGTTCGGTTTAGACACATGGGATAGCAAAAAACTAAAACCTGTTAGGTGCTGCGCTGTGAATGGAACTTATATTGATGCCATCAGTCCACCATGGCGACAATGCCCCGGGTGTCGGGATGCCTAAAGGGGCGTAAAAACGATGCTCTCTGGATGCCTGGGGACCCTGGAGGTCCTTGTGATGCCAGGTGGGGTGTAAGATGCCTGGAGGTGTAACGTAACACGCTTCGAATGCCTGAGGGCTGAAATAAGAAACTCGAGGTCCTCGTGATGCCAGGTAGGATGCGAGATGCCTAGAAGGGTGTTAACAAGGGTCCCTTCAGAAGATGGCAGCAGTTAGAACCAAAGTCAAATAAATTATTGCATTGTCTTGAATGTCTATTTACTTTCCTGGTGTCTCATTTGTGAAATTCCTTTAGAGTCTTGGTAACTTGAGTTATTTCGTCTTCAACATTGCATGTTTAGGGTTTCATCGTATGAGTAGTGGTAAACTTATGTAATGGTCTAACAGGCTTTCATATATTGAGTGGTTGTACTCACCCCTCATGGGACTATTACATTTCATATGTGGAGCCATGCCACTATAGCCCACGTCTTCCACCATGCTCTATGGCATTCCTATCGACCTCACTTGGGATCAGGTGGAGCATGTGAACCCCGACTTCCCAGACACGTTCATCTGGATTACAATATCTTGACGGTGGATGCTAGTCTCCTTAGGCCTCGTACTGATGGGGTTCATTGTACTGTATGCCCGAGTCAATGGGTGTACAATGGGGCCGCTTCCACTTCCGTATGACGACTGGAAGGGCTAGTAAGAACACCTACAGGGGGGTGAATAGGTGTGAAAACAGATTTTGCAAAATGCAGTGAAAGAATTTACTTTTAACCTGTGTCTAGTTGACTACAAACTTTGTAGAAGACTTTACACTTTAACTACTATTTCAAAACACATAAGTATATTGCAGTAAATAAAGTAAAGTAAAGTAAAGTAAAGTAGGTTAGGGAAGAGAAAAATAGACACAAGGTTTATAGTGGTTCGGCTTAGATCAAGCCTACGTCCACTCTCCCACGCTGACAATCTTCTGATTGGTTTCTACTATGAATCAAAAGTGAAGACTCTCTACTCCTCTCACGAAGTCGTAGTATAAATCTCTCTCTCTTTTGAGTACAAATTTGAGCACAGTGTAAGGAAGAACAAGTAAATGGAAGCTTCAGACTTTGGAATTCTTCTTTCATGCACACTGTCAAACAACTGAAGAGGCTTCCTTAAATACTCCTTCATGCCTTCTCAACCGTTGACACTTTCCAAATGAATTCTTTCAATGAACCTGTTGGACAGAATTAATCAAGGAGATTTTGAGCCGTTTGAAGATTGTGATGAAAGTCCGTCAATTCTGTTTGCCCATACAATCAGGATCTTGGTTTCCATAAGTAGATTATTTCCAAAATAACTTGCCTTTCGAAATGATTTGATATATCTAAATTGATTCCAATAAAGATAACCAATCTAGTAGGTGATATTTCCAACTAGAAAGCCATATATATCATGTACGAACTGAAACATTGAAGAAAATAATCTTGAGTTTGATTCAGTCTTCATTCTTGCGTTTAGTCTAAAATTTGTCAGAGTGGACAGACTTTTTATGTAAGATAGACTTTGACACAGAAGTTTGGCAATCTTCATAATAGAACTTAGATAAGTTTTGTCAGCTTCAAAACATCATAGGAGTTTTCTACAACAATCTCCCCCTTTTTATGGCGACAAAACTTTTATGCAGATTTAAAACTTGTATCTTGCAAAACAATACTTCAGTTGTACATGATAACTTATAAAAACGTATTGTTATAGATCTGGATAACATTGATTTTGCAACCACAAAAACACATTAATCCCGTCAAAGATTCAACCAAAATCCATAATCACAACCACAAAAGGTTATTGCAAAATATAAACAAACAAGTTCAGTCCAAACAAGTTCAAACAAATAAAATCTGCAAATAAATAGTTCAAATCTACACTCATTCTCCCCCTTTTTGTCAACAGCAAAAAGAAAGAGAAGGTTCAAAGAATAATATAAAAAGAAAAATGCAATCGGGGTTGCCTAAGAACTTGAATTAGTCGGAAATCCCCCATGGACTGCACTGTCTCCTTAAGCTTTTGGCACTGTTGACAAACATCTTTAACCTTGGCAACGGTTTATGAAACTTGTTGATTCAAAGTCTGAACTTGAGTGTCTAAAGACTGTATCTTGCCAATGAGAAAATCTGAAGTAGATTTCAAGGCAATGTGAAGCTTTTGTATCTCAACCTCCATAGCGTATTGCTAAGCTTTAATCTCCAAAAGAAGCTCTACTGTCCTTGGATAGTTTGCATTAGGTTCAGTTTGAGCACTAGCCTCAATGAATTGAATTCGTGGAGAATTGAAAGATGAGGGAACATCAACTTAATCGAGGGCAGTTTCTCTTGCACCATGATTTGGAGTAGACTCTTCAACCTCAACTTTAGGAAACTAAGAAGCAAAAACATCTTCGGGGTCTACAGGAGATCTACTAATGCCATCACTCACAATATGTGGAGAAGAAGTCCCTATTTTCTCATGAGCTCCCCTTGTTTCTATGCCTACAAGTGGAGAAGAAACTCCTTCTTCTTATGCCTTTTCGATTCCAGAATGAGAGTGATGTTCTTTCTTAGTTCATACTCTTGCAGGGTCATCCCGTGTTGCTTTAAAGTCCTTTGATAATGTTATCGCAACGGTCTCTCCATCAAAGTCATTCTCACCCTTCTCTTCTTCTTCTTCTTCTTCTTCTTCTTCTTCTTCTTCTTCTTCTTCTTCTTCTGTCTCTTCCTTCTCTTTCCTTTGATTTCTCAAAACCACCTTGAAGATTCCTTAGGGCAATGGTAGAAAAGGTTAGATCATCTTCATCCTCTTCATCCTGTAGGATAAGTGATCTCATTTTCTTTGCAGTTTCTTGCACAACTTCCTTACCTTTGCGCTTTCTTGCAACAAGAAGATCTTCCTTGGTTTTGCTTGAGGATTCCTTCTTCAAAAGCTCAATGGCCTTAGAACAAAGAGAAGTGGGAAACTCGATCTGAAAATAGCGGAACAGCTTTGTAACCTAGGCAGAGTAGGGCAATTGGCCTTTGTCTTTCATAACTATTATGTACATGTGCAGCAGGATAGTATAAGGAAGTGAGAAACACATCCCATTGCATATTGCCCACATGATTCTTGCCTCAAATCTTGAAACATCAGTTTTGGAGGCTGCCTTTGGTCTGATGCAGTTGATAACAATTTTGTGCAACAGAATGTTGGAGGCTGGCAATCAAGAGTAAGTGATACCTCCACTTGGCAGTATGTCTCTTACTAGGAATCTAGTGGCTTGACCAATGGAGATGTTGATTGGTTGAAAACCACATCTTTCCACTCCTAGAATATCAACCAGAATGTCAACATCTACAGCAAAAACTTTATCATAAATAGTAAACTGAATGCAATTCTAGTCAAGGAAAGACATATTCGAGTAGAAGTATGCTGTTAGTTCTAGATCAGCCACAGCCGTCTCAGCACAGAATTTCTCAAGTTGAAGAAAGGCCAACTTTTCCTTAAAGTTAACCTTAATTGAGTCCAAAAAGTCAAAATCAACTGTTAGAGGGTTTATCACCCCTCTGTTTTGAGATAGCTAGTATAAGCACATAGAGGGGGGTGAATAGGTGTAAAAACAATTTCTCGAGATACGGAAGCGATACTAGGTAGATGATAGAAAGGGAGTCCTCTTTTGATTAACAAAATGAAATACGATCAAAGTAAAGCAAAAAGTAGGGAAGAGAAAATTGAACACAAGGTTTGTAGTGGTTCGGCTTATTCCAAGCCTACGTCCACTCTTCCGCATTGACAGCCCACCGGCTAGATTTCACTATGAACAAAAGAGATGTTACAGCACAGCTTTTCCTTGATTCTACAATGTAGATATTCTACCATACTTCCTCAAGGATTCTCATGAATATAACTCTCTTTTATGTACAAGATTTCGCTCAACAAATGAATTGACTAAGAACAAGGAGCTTCAAACTTTGGAATTCTTCTATCGTGCACACACTCGAACAACTGGAACGTCTTCCTTATATACTCCTTTATACCATCATACCCGTTGGCACTTACCAAAGGAATTCTTCCAATCTACCCATTGGATGGAATCAATTAGGAAGATCATTCGAGCTATTAAAGGAACATGTCGATAGCCCATCAATCATGTTCTCCCATACAATCAGGATCTTGGTTTCCATAAGTAGAACCTTCCAAGTATACTTTGCCAATCATCAGATCCTTAATCTTCGAATCAATCATGATCAAATAAAGGATTCTGTTATGTCATATCCAGCCAAGAGATCTTCTCCAGTTGATAAAGTCACATCCTTAATGAAACATCATGTTCGGATAGCCTTTCTTCAACGGATTAGAAAGCTGTCAATGAGGATAGACTTTGAGTCTTAAGTCTCGGCTGTCCAGGAGGTCTTGAGACTTTAAATAGCAGAGTCTGCAAATCTTCAGACTAGACTGATGGAAACGTTTTGTCAATTTCAAAACATTTCACGAAGATTTCTCCAACAATCTCCCCATTTTTGATGGTGACAAAACTTTCCTGCAGATTTGGATAACTTTCACCTGCAAAATATTACTTAAACAAATATGGATATCTTATAAAGATAAATGGCTTAATGAATAATAATGCTAGAATCTGCAACCACAGAAATTAGGTTAGTCTTGCATGTGATAAAGCCATCCATAAGATATCAATAGTAGTTAACATAAGCAATCAAGTCCAAATCCAAATTCAGTCCACATCCAGACACAAAAGTAAAGTCAAACATCAAAACAATCTTCAAACATCAAAACAATCCAAAAGTTCAAAAGTTGTAAAGATTCAAATTTTTCAAATCTCGCATCTCTCCCCCTTTTTGTCAGCATAAAAAAGGTTGAGATGAAAATGGAGTAGAGTCAAGAATGCTTGGGAACACGAACAAGCTGTAAAACTTCCATTGACTGAACTATGCCTTCTAGCCTTTTCAAGTCTTCCTTTAGTTGTGCAACATCCTCACCCTTAGCATTAGCCTGAATCTGAAGAGAAAGGGCTTGGATTTGATCATTCAAGGAACCCGAAAAAGCTTGACCTGCATTCTGCAAGTTCTGAACTTCGCATCCCAAAGCATATATCTGACCTCGCATTTCCAAGAGAACATCCAGTATGAAAATCTGCTGAATTATCGATCTGCGTACTGGCTTCAGCACGATCTGATGGAGTAAAGACAGACGATGGTAGATCAGCATAATCACGCAGATTTGGCGATGAAACATCATGTCCTTCCTCAGGAAATTGAGAGGCATAAATGTCCTCTGGATCTGCTGGAGAGCGACTGACTCCCTCGCTGGTAGCAGAATATGTGGACATTCCTCTTCTCTCTTGGTCTCCCCCTGTTTCCATGCCTTCAGGTGGAGAAGAGTGTTCTCATGTTCTCCTTCCTCTTGATCTCTTTTCTCTTCTTCTTCTTTTTCAACTCTTTCCTTCTCAGCATCTCTTTCTTCTTCTTCTCTCTCCTCTGTTTCTTTTTCCTCTGCTTCTTTCTCTTCTCTTTCTCTAGTCCTCTGTTCTGAGTCTTTCTCTGGAACAGAACGACTTAGATTCTTCAATACCATTGCAGAAATGGTGATGTTTTCCTCATCATCTTCATCCTCAACGATGAGAGCTCTTCTTTTCTTGGATGGAGCAACCATGAGCTCCTTCCATTTTCTTTTTGCTGCGAAGAGATTTGATGAGTTTTGGTGGAGTCTTCTCCTTGAATTTCTCCAACGCCTTGCTTAGTTCCTTGGACGCATTTTAGTCACCATTTTCAGTCCTACCACCATATGATCACACTATCGAGCACGAGAGAATTTGTGGAGGCTGAATATTTAGATGTCGAATAACTTCGTCACAAGACTGGATAAGGAAGTTGATCTCTGTCCTTCACCACTGCTCTATACATGTGAAACATAATAGTGTGAGAAAGAGAAAACTTTTTCCCAGTGATGATGGCATACATCAGCTTTGTCTTTGAACTTGAAACATCAGTCTTTGAAGTTGATTTCGGTCTGAGGCAATTGATCACAATCTTGTGAAGCAGAATGTTAAACGTACTCATCCTCAAGTAGAAAATCTTTTCCTCTGTTCTTCTATCCTTAACAAGTTCCAATGTAGCATGAGCAATAGAAACATTGATAGGTTGATATCTCCCTCTCTCAACCCCCCAATGACATCCGCCAACATATCCATATCCACCACAAAGTCCTTATCTCGGACACTAAAAGAGAATCTATTCGCATCCAGGAAACTAAGATTCAAATAGAAATAAGCAGTCAATTCAGCATGGGCTTCTGTGGTGTCAGAATAGAACTGCTCAAGTTGAAGAAGATTGAACTTTTCCCTCAAATTGACATTTACAACATCAAGGAAATCAAAATCCACACTCCTAGGGTTTATCACCCCACGCTTTAACAGTTTTGAGTATAGAACCTTATGTTCCTTCGATCTAAACAACTCTGTCATTTTTCCTCGAATTTTCGCTGCAACACCCATTCTCGATTGAAATTGGCTATACAATTTGTCATCATCATTCCATCTATCAGATTAAATCCCCAACACGGATCACTTGGGATATTTGCAAGGGTTTCTTCTGCCAACCCTTTAGGATCAATTCCCAAACTCTCCATTTTTCACAAAAAGATATATTCATTCCCATATCCTTTGTCCTTAAGAAACTCATCGATGTAGTTCAATGGAGTACCATTCCTCTTTAAAGCACGATAAAGCTTATAAATAAAAGAGGGCCTTTGAACTCTTACAGAATCTGCGTCTTCAATGATTTCTTCCTCTTGTTGATGGCCAACACCCTGTGGACTAGATAAAAGAGAAGGACGCTGCTGAGAATGTTGTGGGCTCTGTTGCTGATTTGGAGACCCTTCTTCCTCAGTGAGATCGAAGTGAGTAGGCCCCACACTCATTCGCCGTGGTCCCCTGCTTGCGATCCTTAAAGACTTTCATGAAGACGACATCTTTCTCAATCTTTGAAAGATTCCTTGCTTGACTTTCCCAAGAAAGATGACAACTTTTTCGAAGATTAAACAAGAGAAGAAAACAGGAATGGAAGATCGGTGCTTTCTTAGGGTTTTTGGAGAGTAAAACGAAGAGAAACCGACTGTATATAGCTCAGTCGAAAGGAGGGAATACTAAACGTCGTAATGGAAAGTGAAAAGATGCATTTTCAAAAAATAACTGCCTTTTTCGGGAAAATAGTCATTTCAAAATAACTCATTTTTCGAAAAGGAAACGTTGCAATTATTACGTCAATTAAAGATAGCTATAATCAAACATGGTTGATAATCGTACATTTTCAAGATGAGATTCGAGAGAGAGAATAACTTACAGTCAAGATCTTGTTTGTCTGAGTCTGAGAGTCTCTAGACTTTAACTTCTTCAAACCTCAAAATATTGAGTCTGGAACGGATAATTTCAAATTGATTTTTCCCTAAAGGCTTTGTAAATATATCCGCTAGTTGGTTCTTTGAGTCAACAAACTGAATCGAAATTTCTCCATTTTGAACATGATCTCTAATGAAGTGATGTCGAATCTCTATATGCTTTGCTCTTGAGTGAAGAATTGGATTTTTGGTAAGATTGATTGCACTGGTGTTGTCGCAGTTAATCTCCGTGCATGAATCTTCAATTCCAAAGTCTCTTAGCTGTTGTTTTATCCACAGAATTTGTGAACAACAACTTCCGAGAGCTACATACTCGCCTTCTTTGTAGAAAGAGCTCTTGTACTTTGCTTCCTTGAAAACCAAGACACCGTCCTGCCTCCAAGTAGTTGACAGTTCCTGAGGTGCTCTTTCTATCAACTCTGTATCCGGCTAGGTCTGCGTCTAAGTATCCAAGAAGAGTAAAGTCTCCCCTTTTAGGATACCAGAGACCAAAGCTTAAGGTTTATGCAATATATTTGATAATACGCTTTGCAGCATTTAAATGAGATTCTTTAGGATCTGCTTGAAATCTAGCATAAATGCAAACACAAGCAAAATGTCAGGTCTAGAAGCAGTAAGATAAAGAAGTGAGCCAATGATACTCATGTATAACTTCTGAATGTATAACTTCTGATCGACTTTCTTTCCTCCTTCATCTTTGTCTATCTTCAAGGAACTTGGCATTGATATATCAGCCTTTTTGCAATTGTCCAGTCCAAACTTTTTGACAAGATCTTTAGCATACTTTTCTTGATGAATAAAAGTTCCTTCCTTCAGTTGTTTTACTTGAAGCCCGAGAAAGAAGGTTAACTCACCCATCATGCTCATTTCAAATTCATCCTGCATAGTCTTAGAGAATTTCTTGCATAGATTTTCATTAGGAGATCCGAATATAATATCATCGACATATATTTGAACTAGCACAAAACTTTTGCTTTCTCTTTTGATAAACAGAGTAGTGTCTACTTTGCCTTTTACAAAGCCGTTTTGAATCAAAAACTTACTCAGCCTGTCGTACCAAGCTCGAGGTGCTTGTTTTAAACCATACAAGGCCTTTTTCAGTCTAAATACTGAGTCTGGCTTCCTTAGGTCTTCAAACCGAAGTGGTTGTTCCACATAGACTTCCTCATGGATAAATCCATTCAGGAAAGCACTTTTGACGTCCATTTGGAATAACCTGAAATTCTTATAACAAGAAAAAGCAAGTAATAATCGAATTGCTTCTATCCTTGCTACTGGTGCGTAAGTCTCATCATAGTCTATCCCTTCTTCTTGCGTATATCTCTTGGCCATGAGTCTTGCTTTGTTTCTTATGTCTTTTCCTTTCTCATCCATCTTGTTCCTGAAAACCCATTTAGCTCCAACAATATATTTACCTTTTGGTTTAGGAGTTAACTCCCAAACATCATTAATGCTGAATTGCCTGAGTTCTTCTTGCATAGCTTCAATCCAGCTTTCATCAAATGAAGCTTCTTCTACGCTTTTAGGTTCTATTTCATAAATAAGAGCCACAGCACTAGACTCTTCATGCCTTTTGGATCTTGTGCGAATTCCTTCATTGATGTCGCCAATAATAAGATCTTTGGGATGACTGGACTTATGCTTCCAGTTACTGGTTGATTTGTCAGGTTGATGATCACTTCCTTCATTTGAATCTTCAATAACCATTTGTTGCTGGTCTTTCAAAGTCTGAGCTGCTTCTTGAGATTTAGACTTTGTAAAGTCTGGAGCAGGTTCAGATTCTTCAAGATGAGTCTGAATGGATTCATTTTGCATAGAATCTTGGAATTTAACATTCATTGATTCTTCCACAGATTGAGTCTTCTTGTTGTAGACTCTGTACACTTTGCTTGAGGTTGAATATCTAAGGAAAATGCCTTCATCTAACTTTTCTTCAAACTTACCAATTCGATCATTTGCATTTTTCAATATAAAACATTTGCATCCAAACACATGAAAATATGAAACAATAGGCTTCTTTCCTTTGAATAACTCATAGGGGTTTTTTTCTAGAATATGCCTTAGAAAAACTCTATTAATAATATAACATGCTGTAGAAACTACTTCAGCCCAAAAAACGTGAAGAGATATTGCTTTCTATTAAAAGAGTTCTAGCCATTTATTGAAACGGCCTATTCTTTCTTTCCACAACTCCGTTTTGCTCTGGAGTATATGGAGAGGAGAACAAGTGCTGAAAACCAGATTCATCACAAAATTTTGTAAAATCTTGATTTTCAAATTCACCTCCATAGTCTGTTCTTATACTTGAAATAACATACCCTTTTTCATTTTGAACCTTCTTAGCAAATTTTTCAAAGTAAGAGAAAGTTTCAGACTTACTTGCCAAAAAATACACCCAAGTAAATCGTGAGTAGTCATCCACAATTACTAGGCAATATTTCTTACCTCCAATGCTCTGTGTGCTAGTTGGTCCAAAAAGATCCATATGTAGAAGCTGTAGTATACGGTTAGTGGAAACTTGATTTATTGGTTTAAAGGAATTTCTTACCTGTTTTCCCAATATGCATGGTGTACATAGATTAGACTTTTGGTATGATAAATTGGGTAGACCACGAACAAGCTTCTTTGCTGAAATTTTAGCTATTTGCTTCATATTGATGTGCCCAAGCTTTCTGTGCCATAAGCTTGCTTCGTCTTGGATTGAGATTAGACATTGCGATTCATCTGGTTTCACATCCAAGAGATAGATATTTTCATGTCTTCGACCCATGAATGATTGAGTAGAATCTTTACTAATTCCTAAACATATTCCCTCTTGAAAGTTGATTTTAAAACTAGTATCACACAGCTGACTGATACTAAGCAGATTGTAGATGAGTCCTTATACTAAAGAAACATTGCTTATTGTGAGCTTTCCAATCTTTACAGTTCCAAATCCCACAATTTTTCCTTTGCTGTTTCCTCCAAATGAGACTTTTCCACCATTTACTCGAACAAGCTTTATGAAGCAATTTGAGTCTCCTATCATGTGTCTTGAGCATCCACTATCCATATACCATTTTACCTTTTTCTTGATAGTGACCTGCATTTAAAAAGAAACTCAAACTTTCTTTGGTACCCATATTTTCTTGGGTCCATTGATGTTAGTATTATATGCGGTTTTTGCCCATACCTTTTTAACAGGTTTCCAAACCATAGGACATTCTTTTTTCAAAATGATCTGCACTATTGCACCTTGAACATCTGAGAGCATTGCGACCTACTGGTTTTACAAAGGTCCTTTTAAAATGATTTTTGTAAGCATCTCTTGTGGGTCTTTGTTTGATTCTTTCATTCACTTTACGAAAATCAATTAAAGGAATGGTTTCAAAGTCATTCCCAAACCAGATTTATTGAAATAAGGTCTTTGAACATAAAGTATTTTTTCCGGTTTCTCGGATCCTATAGAAAATCTTTTGGAAATATTTGAGATATTATTTTTCAAGAATGCATTTTCTTTTAAAAGATTATCTTCACTTTCTTTAAGAGAAGAAACATTCTTGTCTAAACATTTCACTTTTTCTTTCAAAACATTTTCTTGTTGTTTTAGAGCAGAATTTTCTTTTTTGACTTCGGAAATTCTTTTAAGAGAAGTCTTAAGACTAAAACACAATTCATCAATGTATTTTGAAACTTTAATAGGGATTTTGAAGTTACTCACCTCAACTTCGCTTTCTGAGTCTGAATTTGTCTCAGAGTTCGAATCTGAATCCGATTGTGCCATTAGACATACATTGGCATAATCATCATCACTTTCTTCACACTCTGTATCACTCCAAGTTTCTGCTTTAAGAGCCTTTCGATACTTTTCAGCTTTTCCTTTCTTCTTCCTTAGAAGAGGACAGTTGGATTACGATGTGCCACTTTTTCTTACATTCAAAGCGAGACTACATCTTTGTTTGATTCATCATCTTCAAGACTTGGTCATTTGCTTTTGAAAACTTTGTTTCTTTGGATTGAATCTTCTTCCTTTTCTGTTCAGCTTTCTGAATCTTCTTATCATGAGAGCAAGCTCCTCATCATCCATATCGTCTTCAGAATCTGTAACATCATAATCATCATTAGATTTTAATGCAATGGATTTCTTACCTTTAGGGTCTTCGTCTTCATTGATTCGTTCCACTTCATAAGACTTGAGAGTCCCAACCAACTCATCAACAGATAGTGGCATGATCCTTTGGGTCTCTCTGATTGAGGTATTTATGTGATTCCAATCCTTGGAGAGTCCACGCAGTAGCTTGTTTACCTTCATGGGATCGAAATTGGTTGACCTTGATTTTCAAGACCATTGACGATTTCGTAAAACGACTAAACATGTCGATTATAGATTCTCCGATTTCATTTTGAACGCTTCATATTGACCGAGGAGAATGTTGATTCTGGTCGCTTTCACTCGATCGGTTCCTTCATAGGTAATATGTAATCTATCCTAGACTTCTTTAGCTGTAACACAAGAAGATATTCTGTTATATTCAGTAGGTGACAAAGCACAATATAAAGAATAAATTACTTTTGCATCAAGAGCGTGTCTCTTGATTATCTCTTCATGAGTCATTTCACTAGACTCAATAGTATCTTTTCTTCTTTCTGAGACAGATGCAGCTTTAGGAATGATTCCTTTTTCTACAACGTCCCATTCCAGAGGATCCTTTGATCTTAGGAACGCCGTCATCTTGTTTTTCCATATGTTGTAATCCTTTCCATCAAAGTAAGGCGGTCTGGTATTACTTTGCCTTTCTACCAGCCCTGGAGCCAACATACTAGCCATGGAACTTTAACTCTGAAGTAAAACACTTCAAACAAAGTGAGTACACGAGCTCTGACACCAATTGAGATAGCTAGTATAAGCACTTAGAGGGGGGTGAATAGGTGTAAAAACAATTTCTCGAGATATGGAAGCGTTACTAGGCAGACGATAGAAAGGGAGTTCTCTTTTGATTAAAAAAATGAAATACGATCAAAGTAAAGCAAAGAGTAGGGAAGAGAAAATTGAACACAAGGTTTATAGTGGTTCGGCTTATTCCAAGCCTACGCCCACTTTTCCGCACTGACAGCCCATTGACTGGATTTCACTATGAACAAAAGAGATGTTACAGCACAGCTTTTTCTTGATTCCACAGTGTAGATATTCTACCACACTTCCTCAAGGATTCTCACGAATATAGACTCTCTTTTGTGTACAAGATTTCGCTCAACAAATGAATTGACTAAGAACAAGAAGCTTCAGACTTTGGAATTCTTCTATCGTGCACACACTCGAACAACTGGAACGTCTTCCTTATATGCTCCTTTATGCCATCATACCCGTTGGCACTTACCAAAAGAATTCCTCCAATCTACCCGTTAGACGGAATCAATTAGGAAGATCATTCGAGCTATTAAAGGAACATGTCGATAGCCCATCAATCATGTTCGCCCATACAATCAGGATCTTGGTTCCCATAAGTAGAACCTTCCAAGTATACTTTGCCAATCATCGGATCCTTAATCTTCGAATCAATCATGATCAAATAAAGGATTCCGTTATGTCATATCCAGCCAAGAGATCTTCTCCAGTTGATAAAGTCACATCCTTAATGAAACATCTAGTTACGGATAGCCTTTCTTCAACGGATTAGAAAGCTGTCAATGAGGATAGACTTTGAGTCTTGAGTCGGCTGTCCGGAGGTCTTCAGACTTTAAATAGTAGAGTCTGCAAATCTTCAGACTAGACTGATGGAAATGTTTTGTCAGTTTCAAAACATTTCACGAAGATTTCTCCAGATGCACACACCGAATAAAATATCAGGTCTTGAGGCAGTGAGGTAAAGAAGAGAGCAGATCATGCTTCTATATAGTTTCTGATCTACTTTCTTCTCTCCTTCATCCTTATCCATTTTTTATGAACTCGACGTAGGAGTTTCCGTCCTCTTGCAATTTTCCAGCCCAAATTTCTTGATGAGATCTTTGGCATATTTCTCCTGGTGAATGAATATACCTTTCTTTGATTGTTTGACTTGTAGTCCCAGAAGGAAAGTCAATTCATCCATCATGCTCATTTCGAATTCATCCTGCATAGATCTTGAAATTTATTGTAGAGAATTTCGTTAGGAGAACCAAAGATTATATCATATACATAAATTTGAACAAGTAGAAAATCTTTTCATTCCCTTTTTATAAACAGAGTAGTGTCAACCTTTCATTTTCCAAAATCATTCTGAGTTAGAAACTTACTCAACTTTTCATACCAGGCTCGTGGAGCCTGCTTCAGACCATACAATGCATTTTTCAATCTGTAGACTGAGTCTGGTTTTCTTAGATCTTCAAATCCTGGTGGTTGTTCCATACAGACTTCTTGAATGAATCCATTGAGGAAGGCACTTTTGATGTCCATCTGGAATAGCCTTAAATTTTGGAAACAAGCAAAAGCAAGCGATAATCTAATTGCTTTTAACCTTGCTACAGGTGCATAAGTCTCGTTATAGTCAATCCCTTCTTCCCGTGTGTATCATTTCACCATGAGTCTTGCTTTATTTATGACCACTTTGCCTTTCTCATCCATCTTATTTCTGAAAACCCACTTCGTTCTAATAATATATTTGCCTTTGGGTTTTGGAATCGGCTCCCATACATCATTGATGCTGAATTGTCTGAGTTCTTCTTGCATAGCTTCTATTCAGTTTTCATCAGACAATGCTTCTTCTACTTCTTTTGATTCTATTTTGAAACAAGTGCCAAAGCACTAGAGTCTTCTCTTGGATCTAGTGTGAACTCCTTCGTCAATGTTGCCAATGATGAGTTCTTTGGGATGACTTGACTTGTGCTTCCAATTGCTATTTGGCCTAAGAGTCTGTTCATCCTCTGTTTCATTTGAATCTTCTTATTCTACTTGTTGTTGTACTCTAAAAGTCTGAACCTCTTCGAGGGAAATAGACTTTGTTAAGTTTGGAACTAGTTCAGACTCTTAAAGTTAAGTTAGATCCGGTTGTATTTGCACATAATCCTGAAACTTGACGTTCATAGATTCTTCCATAGATTGAGTATTCTTATTGAAAACCATGTAAGCTTTGCTTGATGTTGAATAGCCAAGGAAAATTCATTTGTCTAATTTTTCCCCGAACTTTCCAGATCGTTCATTTGCATTCTTCAGAATAAAACATTTACATCCAAAGACATGAAAGTAGGAAACATTCGACATCTTTCCTTTATACACTTCATAAGAAGTTTTCTCTAAGATAGGCCTCAAGAATACTCTGTTGATAATATAGCAGGCAGCAAATACTGCTTCTGCCCAAAATCGAGAGGATAATTTGCTCTCTATTAAGAGAGTTCTGGCCATTTCCTGTAAAGATCTGTTTTTCCTTTTCACAACCCAATTTTGTTCTAGTGTATGGAGAAGAGAAAACATGTTGAAAACTATATTCATCACACAACTTCACAAAATCTTGATTTTCAAATTCATCTCCATGGTCAGTTTGTATGCTAGAAATAGCATAGCCCTTTTCATTTTGAACCTTCTTGGCAAACTTCGAGAAATAAGAAAATGTTTCAACTTACTTGCCAGAAAGTATACCCAAGTGAAACGAGAGTAATCATCCACGATTACTAGGCAATATTTCTTTCCACCAATACTTTGAGTTCTTATTGGTCCAAAAAGTCCATACGGAGTAGCTGCAAAACTCAACTGGTAGAAACTTGATTTATAGGTTTAAAGGAACCTTTGACCTGTTTTCCCAAGACACATGGAGTGCATAATTTAGACTTCTGATAAGCTAGATTAGGAGGTCCTCGAACTAGCTTCTTAGATGAAACTTTAGAAATTTGCTTCATATTAACATGACCAAGCTTCCGATGCTAGAGACTTGCTTCATCTTGAACAGAAATTAAACATTGAGAACTTTATGGGTTTACATCTAGAAGGCATATATTGCCATGCTTTCGCCTAGTAAACGATTAAGAGAAGTCTTGACTTGTTTTAGAACAAATGCCTTCTTGGAAGTTTATTATGAAATTAGTATCGAAAAGCTGACTTATGCTCAGTAGATTGTAGTTCAAATCTTCCACCAAGGAAACATTATTGATAGTCAGGCTTCCAATCTTCACAATTCCACATCCTACAATTTTTCCTTTGATGTTTCCTCCAAAAGAAACTTTTCCTCCATTCAGTCTAACAAGCTTTATGAAGCAGCTTGAGTCTCTTGTCATATGCCTCAAACAGCCACTATCTAAATATCATTTGATCTTTCTTTTAATAGTGACATGTGATCAAAAGAAAAACTCAAACTTTCTTTGGTACCCATATTTTCTTGGATCCAGGAGAGTTAGTATTAAAGACAGTCTTTACCCAATCCTTCTTAACTAGTCTCCAAACCTTTGGACATTCTTTCTCGAAATGTTCAGAGCTGTTACACTTCGAACATCTAAGTGCACTTTGGCCATTAGGTTTTACAAAAACTTTTTGAAAGTGATTTTTTGTGAAATCCCTTTGCAGGTCTTTATTTAATTAATGGAACAGTTTTTGGATCATTTTGGAAAAATCAATTAATGGAGCAGTTTCTAAAGAGATAGGTTTTACACCCATATTTGTTAAAATAGGGTATTTGAGCTAAAATGATTTTCTCCAGTTTTTTGGACCATTTTGAAAATCTCTTTGTAATATTTGAAATATCTCTTTTTAAAATAGCATTTTCCTTTGAAAGTGAGTCATAATTTTCTTTCAAATTATCAAAATTTCTATTCAGACTTTCAAACTTTTCTTTCCAAGAAACTTCCCATTGCCTGAGCTTAGAATTCTCCATTTTTAGTTCGGAAATCCTTTTAAGAGAGGATTTAAGATTGAGGCAAAGTTCATCTATATACCAAGAGACTTTAATAGGGATTTTTGAGTTACTAGCCTCAATTTCTTTGTCTGAGTCTAAATTAGTGTTTGTTTATGATTCTGAGTCTAATTCTGAATGAGCTATCAAACATATGTTGGCATATTCTTCTTCACTTTCCTCACACTCGGTGTTACTCCAAGTTTCAGCTTTGAGAGCCTTTTTGTACTTCTCAGATTTTCCTTTCTTCTTCTTCAACAAATGACAATTTTGTCAGATATGCCTATTTTTCTTGCACTCGAAGCATATAACATCCTTGCTAGTTTCATTGTCCTCCGTTGGTCTCTTCCGAAAATTTTGTGTGCTCTACTTCTTCCAGTTAAATCTCCTTCCCTTTCTATTCAACTTTATGAATTTCTTAATCATAAGCGCTAGCTCCTCATCGTCCATATCATCATTTGAATCTGTATCATCAAAATCAATGTTAGACTTTAAAGCAATTGATTTCTTACCTTTATGATATTCTTCATCATTTATCTACTCCACTTCATATGACTGAAGTGTACCTATCAGTTCATCAATTGATAGTGGCATGATCCTATGAGTTTTTCTAATTGAAGTCCTCACATGATTCCAATCTTTCGAAAGTCCACGCAGCAGTTTGTTGACTTTCATTGGTCTAGAAATTGGCTGACCTTGATAAGCCAGGCCATTTACAATTTCTGCAAAGCGACTAAACATATTAGTAATAGATTCTCCAAGCTTCATTCTGAAGGCTTCATACTATTCAAGCAGAATAATTATTTTAGTTTCCTTTACACGGTTGCTCCCTTTGTAGGTAACATGTAATTTGTTCCAAACTTCTTTTGCTATTTAACAAGAAGAAATTCAGTTATACTCAGTGGGAGATAAGGCACAGTATAAAGAATAAATTGCTTTTACGTCAAGAGCCTATCTCTTGGTAATTTCGGCTTGTGTTGTTTCATCAGCATCAATAACTTCTTTCCCTCTGTCAAAAGCTGATGTTGCTTTAGGGTTAGTCCTTTTTTTAACAACATCCCACTCCAGAGGATCTCTGGATTTGAGAAATGCCTTCATCTTGTTCTTCCACACATTGTACTCCTTTCCATCGAAGTAAGAGGGTCTAGTGTTGCTCTGACCTTCAACCAATCCTGAAGCCAAAATACTAGCCATAGAAGATCTTTAGCTTAGAAGTAAAACACTTCAATAAGTAAGCACACGAGCTTTGATACCAATTGAAAGGGCTAGTAAGAACACCTAGAGGGGGGTGAATATGTGTGAAAATAGATTTTGCAAAATGCGGTGAAAAACTTTACTTTTAACCTGAGTCTGGTTGACTACAGACTTTGTAAAAGACTTCATACTTTAACTACTATTTCAAAACATAGAAGTATTGCAGCAAACAAAGTAAAGTAAAGTAAAGTAGTTCGGGGAAGAGAAAAATAGACACAAGGTTTATAGTGGTTCAGCTTAGATCAAGCCTATATCCACTCTCCCACGTTGACAGTCTTCTGGCTAGTTTCTACTACGTATTAAAAGAGAATTTACCATTTTATGATCTCGACTTCTCAGTGAAGAGTCTCTACTACTCTCACGAAGTCGTAGTATAAATCTCTCTCTCTCTTTTGAGTACAAATTTGAGCATAGTGTAAGGAATAACAAGTAAATAGAAGCTTCAGACTTTGGAATTCTTTTTCACGCACACTGTCGAACAACTAGAGAGGCCTCCTTAAATACTCCTTCATGCCTTCTCAACCGTTGGCACTTTCCAAAGGAATTCTTCTAATCAACCCGTTGGACAGAATCAATCAAGGAGATCTCGAGTCATTTGAAGATTGTGATGAAAGCCCGTCAATCATGTTCGCCCATACAATCAGGATCTTGGTTTCCATAAGTAGATTCTTTCCAAAATAACTTGCCTTTCGAAATGATTTGATATATCTAAATTGATTCCAATAAAGATAACCAATATCGTAGGTGATATTTCGAACCAGAAAGCCATATATATCCTGTACGAACTAAAACCTTGAAGAAAATAATCCCAAGTTTGATTAAACTTTCATTCTTGCGTTCAGTCTGGAATTTGTCAGAGTGGGCAAACTTCTTATGTAAGATAGACTTTGACACAGAAGTCTGGCAATCTTCAAAATAGAACTTAGATAAGTTTTGTCAGCTTCAAAACATCATAGGAGTTTTCTCCAACAATGACGACGGTTCAAGTGGGGTTGAGTAGGAGGAGGACCCGAGGGAGGATGGTATCATTTTTGGATGACCAGGACATACAATGAAGACAACCGTGTGAATAGATTGCAGGAGGGTCGGGACAAAATTTTGTGTTGGCTGGAAAAGGGGGACTTTTTGGCCTTGATGTACCGACTGGAGTCGTCCAAAAATATAAATAAATAAAAGTGCCTGGTTTTATATTTCGTGTGTGTCATTTTATGTTGTGATGGGATAGTCGATACACGCTTCCATAATTAAAAGGATAATAAGGACAAGGAAATGCCGTGGCAACCCCCATGGGTTGAGGGTCATCACACCCAACTCGTACCTAACCATATCTGCCTAACCCATTTACTAAAATACTTTCAAATTTAATTCAACCTATGAAAACCCATATCCATCTAGCTAACCCACTTTAAGCCCTTCATGTGTATATGTTATTTAGATAAAATTGCTATTTCGACTATAAAATGCTAAAGAATTGGTTTTCGACATTGCATAAAATTTTCAATTTTTTTCTTAATTCACAAGAAAAAAAAAGGAGAAAGTTAGTACTTAGTAGCAAATTTATAAAATTACAGCAACAAATAAAATGAGGAAATGGAAATTTTATTTAAGAATATAAGATCTTGAAGAAAATGATTCATATTGACCATGGACTACAACAACAAGAACTAAGATTGGAATATTACATAAAAATAACAAAAATTGAATGCAAGCAAGGAAAGATAAATTCTAATAACTAATAGGCAAAACTTACAAGATTTATAAAAACAAAAAACAATGGGAAAAAAAAGAAGCCACCTTGATAATTTTAATAAGAGTGAAGTCAGGCCGATCTTGTAGGCCCACTAAGGCTTCTCTGAACTTGGAATAGTTTGATAAGTCCATTATTTTCTCATAGAGGGTGAAGCGAGTCACAAAGACGAGTAGGTTTTGGGTAAATTGTGAACCCATATAACATCCATATTTTTTGGAGTTTTGCCATTCTAAATCGATTTATATTCATTTTCCTAAACAAAGCTAACACATAAAATGGGCCACTCTTTCTGTTGGGGTTTCATGAAAAATTAATATAAAAGGAAGGATGCAGTCTCCATTTAATAATTACAACCCCAAAAGAAATACTTGTAATCATCATACATTCATCCATACAACAACCATAATGATTAGGGATTTTTCCATGATCACCACCATTCCTTGCGAGCCATAAATTCAAAATTTAAAGCTCCGGAAAGCATAAATAAAATTCTGCATTTAATCAAATTTAAAGTCGAACAACGCAAATTACGGCAAGAAATCAAATCAATGAAACAAAGTTCACAAGCGTGATTCCGAACAAAAGTTGCGTTGTCAACTTTAAACTCACAATCGCGAATCATTCGCAGAATATAAACACAAAGTATAACAAGTTATGTTTTTCATGCGTTTAATTGATTTATAGTTCAAAAATATTTTTGCGTTCTAATGGCCAATTTATTTTTTGTTAAGAGAATCTCTTGCTCTTATGTGGCCTATAGAAGTTGATTAATATATGTGATAAATTTAATCTAGGTAGCTTAAACTAGACAACAAAGAACAAGACAATGTTATTATTGATCGGTTATTCTTTGAGGGACCTTCTCATCATCTCCGGTAAATGGCTAAGATCCCAATTCAATACACAATGCCACACAAGACAACAAGCCCTGTTGCAATACAAAATTTGCAGGTCTATAAAAAATTCGTCATATCATTGTGTTAATTTTTTCTCTTTCATGATAAATCCTTTTATGAACATATAACTTCAATAGAAGGATAATTCATTTTGCAAGAGTCCAATTCTTTCCTACTGCGCATTAAAATATAACAATTCTTTTGGATCTTATAATAGATGAAATCCTCTTCGATCTTCAACTTCGTGAAGGAGACATGTTAGCACCGACACAAGCATAAAAACAAAGTTCGTCGATGAAAAGGACAATCATCCAAGTTTGAAATCCCACACAAAGGGACCACAACCAAATGACCAGAGATCTCATTGGATTGGTCTCGCATTATGACTTCCATCAATAGATGAAACGACAGAACCATACTTCCAGTTACTGCATTCCCACTTGAAATTTTCCCATGCTTTTCCTATCAATTCGCAAACACAAAAGGGTTGGTTCATTATCTTTCCTCTGCACAACTGTTGACACCTAAAATTACTCCCATTGTCTTGTGCTAACCACGAGGAGAATAATAGGGGTGATATACTCCGTTATTCGTGGAGACGTCTTTTTCCAAGTATTTGTGAAAGGTATTTGAGCTAAGTGTTGACGGAATCCTAGATCCCAATTAAAGAGTAAAAGGCAAGGTAATTAATTGTCATGTGTCAAGCTATGAGAATAATGCATCAGACTTGAAGTTTAAGTGAAATTGATATTGGACTTCGGATGAGAATAACCGCTGCGTGAAGTGCACATAAAAATAGGGAACTATTATTTGCTTGATGGGCAAGCCATACAAGCATCATCAACAAGTTTTGTATGGGGTTATCAAGAAGAAATGGAAAATGTGCAGAATGCTAAGAGTAGCACCCAAGAAGAAGTAACCGACTGATGGCTACCAGTTCGCCCTATAAATACTATAGCTTGTCCAATAAAGAATCTCCCAATCAACGGAACAATTATCTTTACTTTATCCTTTATTTTATTGCATTTTAACTGTAGTTTTCAAGATTCTTGTCATCGATTAGATTCTGGCATGTATCTCTATCTAGTTTAGCATCGTTGATTAGATTTCGATATTGGTCAACAAGCTCAGTGTCATTGATTAAATTATGGTGTTGTATCTCTTATTTAGGTGTACTGCTACTGATTAAATTTCGGCTATACACCTAAAACAAGTTGTGTTATAGATTGATTTTTGACATAATTTGGGCTCGAAGTTCAGACTATCTAGCTACCTACGTTCATATTACATCATTGATTAAATTCCGGTGTAATTTGTGCTTGGACATTGTTGGTCTTTAAGTCATTTGAGTATCTGTTGTCAAGGTTGTACATACGAGTTGAGAATAATAACCATAATTGCATTTGACATTGTCTATCTAGATTTAACACAAAACTTGAGTCTCCTACAATAAAATCAAAACGCAACATTTGGTGAAAGATTTTTCATGGGAAACAAAACCGGCATAACATCTTCTTGGCTGTGGAATCCAAAATTTTAGACAACCATCGGATAGGTGACAGTCATAGAACTGTGTCTTTATTCTTATTTTACAGGCATTGATTTGTATTTGTTCATTCGGATTTAATGTTCAATTTTACCTTTTGAACCAAAAGGATGGGATTCGGTCTTTTATAAGAATTATATGTGCTGAACCAAAAGGATGGGATTATGAGTTATCAAGGTACGCTCCCAGATTGATTGAGGACCGAGAGGAAAAGACAAAGAGATTTCTGAAAGGGCTAAGGACTGATATCAGGAGACAACTTGTGCCTCTGAATATAAGAGATTATAATGAGATATATGAGAGGGCACAATTGGTAGAGCAAGAGTTAGTGAGAGAGCAATCGAGAATCTAAGAGGCGGATGACCGTTAGTGATATTCGAAAGGGTAAGAGACCCTATCTTGGTCAAAGTTAGCCCTGGGAATCTAAGAAGAGGAGTAATTTTGGAAATTTTGGAAGAGCCAAAAGTGGCCCGGTTCAAGGGAGAGTACCAGGGTAATAACTATCACGGGTGTGGTGGAGAGCATAGGCCAAGATTTTGTAATAATCCACCGAAATGTTATGGCTGTGGGCAGATGGGGCATTTTAAGAGAAACTGCCCACAAGAGAGGTCACAACTGAGTGTTGGCTCGGTGCGACAGGTTCAACGAAGTAGTGACGGACCAAATCTATCGAGGAATTCACAGAGACCACCAACTCAGGGAAGGGTGTACGCAGTCACCTAGGAGGAAGCGGAAGCTTCCAAAAATGTTATTTCAGGTATGATCCTTATAAAAAGTAAAAAGGCATATGCATTGTTTGATACTAGTGCTACACATTCTTTTATATCTGAAAGATATAAACAGTTGAGTAAGATAGAAACTATCTCTCTTGAGACGCCCTTTTGTGTTTCCACACCGCTAAAGAATATGGTGTTGTCTACTTTGGTATGTGAAAAGTGTGAGGTAACTATAGGGGAACGAAGTATGGAAATAGACTTAGTTGTGATGGCTATGTATGACTTTGATGTTATTATAGGAATGGACTGGCTCCATAAGTATCAGGCTAAGGTGGATTGCCATAGAAAAGTAATCCAGTTTGTCTTACCTGACCAATCTAGTTGTGAATTTTTCGGAGGTCAGAACAACCCATCTATAGCACTTATTTCAGTAGTGGAAGCTCGTACATTACTTGACGAAGGATGTCAAGGGTACCTGGCAGTGGTTAAAGATTATACTAAGGAAGAGTCCAAGCTCAATGAAATTCGAGTAGTCAATGAATTTCAAGTGTATTTCCTGAGGATCTGCCTGGGTTACCATCGGATCGAGAAATTGAGTTCAAGATTGAACTGATGCCTGGAACAAGACCGATATTGAAAGCCTCATATAGGATGGCCTTGAAAGAATTGAAAGAGTTGAAAGTGCAACTGCAAGAGTTGCTTGATAAAGGATTTGTTAGGCCAAGTGCTTCTCCTTGGGGTGCACCGGTGTTGTTTGTGAAAAAGAAAGATGGGTCAATGCGTCTATGTATTGACTGTAGGCAACTAAATTAGGTAATTGTTAAGAATAAGTACCATTTGCCTAGAATTGATGATCTATTTGAACAATTGTAGGGAAGTTCGGTCTTTTCTAAAATTTATTTAAGGTTAGGATACTAACAGTTAAGAATTAAGAAGGAAGACACTCCTAAGACTGCATTTAGGACTCGCTATGGACATTATGAGTTCCTAGTTATGCCGTTTGGACTGACGAATGCTCTAGCTGCATTCATGGATTTGATGAATAGGATATTTAAGCCATATTTGGATCAGTTTGTAATTGTCTTCATTGATGATATCCTAATATTTCTAAAAGACCTGAAGAGCATGAGCGACACCTGAGAATAGTGTTGCAAACCCTTAGAGACCATAAATTATTCGCCAAGTTCAGTAAGTGTGAATTTTGGTTGGACCGGATAATATTTTTGGGACACGTGGTGTCAGGAGGAGGAATTGCAGTGGAACCAACGAAAGTTGAAATGGTGATAAATTGGCCAAGACTAACAACGCCGACAGAAATATGAAGTTTCTTAGGACTGGCAGGCTATTATATAAGGTTTATAGAAGGATTCTCACAATTTGCTGGGCCATAGACAAAATTGACTCGAAAGAACATGAAATTCGAGTAGAATGGAGATTGTGAAAGGAGTTTCCAGGAGCTCAAAAGAAGACTGACTATGGCTCTAATTCTGACTATACCATCTGGGTCTGATGGATTTACAGTGTATAGTGATGTGTCTCACAAAGGACTGGGATGTGTTTTGATGCAACATGGCAAGGTCATAGCGTATGCATCCAGACAATTGAAACCTCATGAACTGAACTACCCAACTCATGACCTAGAATTGACAGCTATAGTTTTTGCTTTGAAAATATGGAAACATTATTTGTATGGAGAGAAGTTCGAAATTTATATAGATCATAAGAGTTTAAAATATTTGTTCTCACAAAAAGAACTGAACATGAGACAGAGAAGGTGGATCAAGTTGTTAAAGGACTATGATTGCAAAATACGGTACCATCTTGAAAAGGCAAATAAAGTGGCAAACGTTCTTAGTCGTAAGTCAAATATGGATTTGGCCAGTATGAGAATCACATAATGGAATCTGTTAAGGTCAATAGTAGATTCAAAATTTAAATTGGAAGTAGATCAACTTACTGGCTTGATTTCCGCATTGAGGATTGAACTGGAAATTATCTAGAAAATTAAGAAGTTGCAGGAATCTGACCCGAAAATAAAAAAAAAAGTGCGAAATGCTGTGTCATTAGGAAAAAGACCATAATTTCAAGTCTCTGAGGATGGGATGGTAAGATGTCATGGACGACTCTGTGTACTCGACAATGAAGAAGTGACGAGAGAAATTCTGTCGGAAGCACATAGGAGTAATTATAGTATTCATCCAAGTAGTACAAAGATGTACATGAATTTATGTCAACAATATTGGTGGAATGGCATGAAAGCAGATATAGCTAAACATGTTTCGCAATGTTTAACATACCAGCAAGTAAAGGCAGAACACCGCAAACCAGCAGGACTATTAAGACCATTAGATATCCCAGAGTGGAAATGGGAGCATATAACAATGAATTTTATACAATGATTGCCAAGGACATCAAGCGGTCATGACTCTATTTGGGTAATAGTGGACCGTTTGACTAAATCTGCTCACTTCTTAGCAGTTCGCATAGATTACCTGATGGATAAACTTGCTGAGATTTATATAAGTCAAGTAGTACGTTTACATGGTGTTCTAGTGACTATCACATCAGATCGAGACTCAAGATTTACTTCGAACTTTTGGCGAAGTCTTCAAATTGCCTTAAGAACTAAACTCCAATTTAGTACTGTTTTTCATCCATAGATGGATGGACAAATAGAAAGAGTGATCCAGACATTAGAGGATATGTTAAGGGCCCCTGTGTGATTGACTTTAAAGGAAGTTGGGATGAAAGATTGCATTTGGTGGAGTTTGCCTATAACAATAGTTTTCAGAAAAGGTATAGGCATGGCTCCCTATGAAGCCTTATATGGAAGGAGATGTAGGACTCCTGTCTGTTGGAATGAAGTAGGTGAAAGGAAACTAACAGGACCTGAGTTAGTACAGGTTACTACAGAAGCTGTTGAGATTATCAAGAAAATACTTAAGACAGCCCAGAGTCGATAGAAAGACTACGCAGATAAGCGCAAAAAACCTTTGCAATTTAGTGTGGGAGACCATGTATTCATTAAAGTATCCCCTATGAAAGGAATAACATGATTTGGAATAAAAGGGAAATTAAGCCCCAGATTTGTTGGACCTTTTGAGATACTCGAGAGAATAGGAGACGTAGCTTATCGATTGGCACTGCCTCCTAAGTTCGGAAATTTACATGATGTGTTCCACGTGTCGATGCTAAGGAGGTATGAGCCGGATCCTAATCACATACTCGATCATGAAGCCATCAAGTGGATGAGAAAGTGAGATACATAGAAGAGCCAGTACGAGTGTTGGATTGAAAAGAACAAGTCCTTCGGACGAAGAAATCCCTCTAGTTAAGGTGTTATGGCGACATCATGATGTGGAAGAAGCCACCTGGGATAGTGAAAAAGAGATAAAAGAAAGATATCCTCATTTTTTTAATGGGATTTAAGTGATATTCAATTTCCAAGACGAAATTCTCTAAGGAGGGGAGAATTGTGGCATCCAAAATTTTAGACAACCCTCGGATAGGTGACAGTCACAGAACTGTGGCTTTGTTCTTATTTTACAGGCATGGATTTGTATTTGTTCATTCGGATTTAATATTCAATTTTACCTTTTGAACCAAAAGGATGAGATTCGGTCTTGCATAAGAATTATATGTGCTGAAATTAAAGAATAAGAACTTGAGGATAATGGATGGCACACAAGAATTTGGAGTGTATATATATATATATATATATATATATATATATATATATATATATATACTGATATATATAAAGCAATTTAATCTTGGATATTAAATTAAATTCGGTAGAAATAAAATGCTTAATAATTATAAAAAAGAAAAGAAGGAGAATTTGGGCCTTATTTTAAGGACTCTTGGTCCCAAGATTTCGGGCCCAAGCAAGCCCAAAGACCCCCCATGGGTGTCGACTGGATCAAGAAGGGAGGGGGGAGCGCATGTCCTCCAACACATGTTTTCAACCTTGCCTCCACTTGTCCCTTTCATGCAAAAATAGAGTTAATTGATTAATCAAAGAGCAAAAAAGGAGAGGGTTTCGGAAGTGAGGGGAAGAGAGAGAAACCGAGAGAGCTGGAGTGAAACCGAGCAAGTGAGAGGACGAGAGTTCTAGCATGAGTGCGGGCAGCAAGGGAGAAGAAGGAAGGGCTGCCTCCCGCCGTGTCTGAGCTGCCAGCATCAACGCCACTAGTCCCCATCGCCGATTGGCCAAGCCGTGACCGCCGGACCTCCATTTTCGAACAATCGCCGAGTGAGAGAGTTTAAGGCAAGTGAAAGTTCACCTATCTATGCCTATGCATGCTAGAATTGTCTGTGGAATGTTAGTAGATGTGAGGAAGTGTAGAAATTAGAGCTGCATGGGATCACACTAGATGAAGTTAGAGCTAGAAGCAAAGCAAAAACAGTGCATGAATTGGATTTCGAATTTTCAGAAGAGAAATCAAGATTTAAAGATCTGACTATGATGGATTTTGGGAAGTAGAGAGGATATAGTGTAATGTGGTATACTGGTATATACTTGCTTGTGGGTGTTGGAGGTCGAAATCCATGGAATAGGAGCAAATTTCCTTTTGGCTAGTAAGCTGTTTTGCAAGGGACAGAACGACTATCGGTGCTCCTCGATTTTTCTAATTATCTAGCCACAATTCGACTTTTACTTCTTGATGAAAGGTTTAGGGAACATCTTTATGAACAACATATCAAAAATTTAGAATAAAAAAATAAGGAATGACCATCGAAATGATTTTCCTATGAAAACACCAAATCTGGAAATTTTACAGAATGGTAGTTAGGAAAGATCGAGATTTTTACCCTCGGTGCATAAGGAATCTGACTTAGTGTTATTCATGATATTTGTTCCTCTAGATCTTGATAACGTGTCAAAATTTCATAATTTTCTGAGCCCGCTTAGTAATTAATTCGAAATTGTTACCAGAACTGTGCGATTGTAGAAATTAAACCGTTGCTTCGAATTTCCACAAAAATTGTTCTATAAGGAGTGCAGTTCGGGTTGCTGTGTGACTTAATGATGCTGATGGTGGGATCTTGTGATTGATAAAAGGTCCATGAGATATCTTGTTTGACATATGAAGGTGTTTTGTGAATTAAAATGCAAATTGTTACCATTGGACCCTCGGGTCAATGATGCCCCGGGAGTTGGGAGGTCCCAAGGATCGAGAGAGTCGATGCCTTGTGGAGGCCAAGTGGCCCTAAGAGGCTAAATGCTGGAGGTTTGCCCTAGGAGCTTCGGGATGCCCGGTTGTATGCTTGTCGGTACATAAACCCGGAGGGCTGAGCAATCATCCTCATGGTGAGCTTTGGAGGTTTTCCTCGTGATGCCAGGTGGGGTACAGGATGCCTGGAGGCGTGAGATGCTCCGAATGCCCGGTGGCCCTAATGGCTGAATGCCGGAGGCTCTCGCGATGCCAGGGTAGATGCGAATGCCCGGAGGGACGCAAACTTTGGTCCTCTGGGGGATGAAATTAAATAAATGATATGTGATATAATTATGTGTCATATGATTCTTATAGAAGTGCAATTGCTTTAATATTGAAGAAATCCATGATATTGATATCCATTTATCCCTTGATTTCTTGCTTTGTCTATCTTGTATGAAACTAGATGCTGATTGTCATGCTCGACATAGCTTGTTGAATCTTTTGCTGCTGAGTGGTTGTACTCACCTCGTTTGGGGATTAACATTTCAGATTGAGACATGCCATTATTATGTGTCACACGCAGTACCTTCTACGGTATCCCTGTTGATGTAGAGTGCTTGTGTTCAGAGCACATATGTGTTGGTGTGCGAGGAATGGTCTTCATCCGTGTGCGAGTGTTGGTCATGTATGATGTTGGCTTACCGGATGGCCCTGTAGTCCATGAGTTTTTGTCGGTGCATGTCTGACGTGAGGGGGTCATGATGGGGATGCTGCCGCCACCGCCAGCTAATGGACTGGGCTGGGTGTGATTAACCGTGTGAGATGGGTAGCTGATGGAGCTTTTTTTGGGCTGTCGGCACTATCTAATGGACTGAAGTTTATGGTTGTTGTGGAGTTGGACACTTTTGGTTCTAGTCGAGTTTTAGAAAAGCCTTGGCCTTTTGTTGTACCAACTCATGTTGTCCATCAAGTTATATAAATAAAAGTGTTCGGTTTATCTTATGAAATTGTCTAGTAAGTGTGCATCATTTCGAAATTTTGAGTTGGGGAGATGTGAAATCGCTTCCGCTATACCTCTTACTTTGCCCTGGGACCGTTAAAAATAAATGACAAACTCTCATGACTTATAGACCTTCAAGTCAAGGTAATCAGAGTGGAAAGCGCACTGTGGCGACCCTATTGGATTGGGGTGCCACATTGGTAGGCTTGGTAGGACCATTGTGTTGAGTTAAGAGAGTGATATGCCGCAGACCCGAAGTCGAATCAACTTGAATAGTGCCGTTGATGAACAAATATCAGTGGTTGATAACAATGTGCGAGCTGAGTCATTATCAACCCATCTTCCTTAGAATGAGATTACAAATCAAGTCCAAGAGAAAGGAGTTGATGTTTTGAGGTAGCGTGGAGAAGAAAGAAGATAGGCAGACCTCACATCGGTCATGCTTGCTATTATGAGGCGAACAAGTGAAAAGGCTTGAAATGAGTTTGCTAATTACATGTCAGGCGAATGACCTATGTTGTTAGGCCCTTAATCTTCAATACGTATCATGAATGTGCCCAAGGACAACATGGCATTTTAAAAGGACTAGTTCAACCTCAAACATGGCAGATCCCCGTTTCGACCAGGTACATTCTTGTATCCACAACTTGTCAAGTAACATTGGATAATGCAGGAAAAGCTATATCAGCTTGCCCCCAATTTAGGATCCTGCAAAAGGGAGAAGCTCTCGCAACTGTGCAAGCTGATGAGTCTATTAACTCCTATGTCTATACCAATGCTGACCGAATAGTATTCATTCCACCAGTGGCTCAACAAAATGCATCACTTGAGAATGTTGTAGGGGTAGTTTTGACTCAGCCAAATCCTATCCTTGTACCTTGGATGAATGTTGCCTGTCACAACAGAATTCCTCGAAGTTATAATGACTCCAACTAGGAGGAAAAGGCTAATTATTGCAAGTGAACACTCAGTACCAGGACCCTAGATGGGGGCTCCTAATGTTCAGCAATAAGTCCATAATATTCGATCTTAGGTTCCTTTAAATGTTCAACCTCAAATGTTACTTCAACCTTTTGCTCCCTTTCAAATGAATATCCCCAATCCTTTAGTAAACCTAGCACCTACAATCCAACCACAACCTTAGTTCTATGGGCCTCAATTACCATATCACCAAGTTTCTTAGCAAAATGCAAATCTAGCATTGCAACCTAATTATGTTGTACAACAGGTTCCATGGTTACCTTACATGGCTCTCTAAATTAGCCAATAGTTGAGTCAGCATTAAAGGAATATGGCAATGACATTGCTTGCTTAGCTAATGTTTACAAGAAAGCCATATTCGGATTGGATAGATACTATACCATATCCAAGAGGTTTCAAAATGCCCAAGTTTACTCTATTTACTGGTGAAAAGGATCAGTCAACGTTTGAGCATATTAACCATTTTTTGGCACAATGCGGAGATGCAGCACATGTAAATCATTGGAAGCTAAGGTTGTTTCCTTTATCATTATCAAAAACTACCTTCACTTGTTATACAACGTTACTGCCAAACTCAATTACTTCATGGGAACTAATAGAAAGACTATTCCATACCCAATTCCAAATAGCTGTCTCAGACCTATCAATGGCTGACTTGTCAATCATGAAAATGTTGCATAATGAGTCAGTTAACCAATTTATTCCTAGGTTTAAGAGAGCTAGGAATAAATGCCTCGTCCCCTTAGCTAAGTAAACCTTTGCGGATCTTGCCTTTTACATTTTGAAATTCGAAATCTGAGAAAGAATGGTAGGGCGCCCTAATTTGTATTTTTTTTCAACTGTCTACCATAGCCACCAAGCATAAGAATTTGCTCAAGGAAAAAGACAAGAGGCATGGTAGACAAGCAGATGTTAATTAGGTTGACTTTGTAGAAGTGGACGAAGAACTAGAGCAGACGAACATAACAGAAGTTGTTGTTGCCAAAATGATTATAGATAAGTCATATTTGAAACCAGTCAGAGTAAGGGAACAGTCTAACCTCCTGCCTAAAGCTAAGGAGCTTGTTTACCACTCTTTCGATGTCAATAAGACTAAAGAGATATTAGACCTATTCCTAGCTGATGGGCATATAAGACTGACAGAAGGCCAAGACATACCTACCAAAGAAGAATTAATAGGAAAGAAATATCGTAAGTGGCCTTACTCGTGGAGCCACAACACTAATTATTGCGTCGTCTTCAAAAGAAACATTCAAGACACGATTAAGTAGGGGAAAATAAAGTTTGCTTATAACAAAAATAAACCTCCCATGGAAGTTGACGTGGACCCATTCCCTATCATGATTAGTATGATATTATCGAAGGCTTAGATCCAAACCCAAGAGTTACCAGCCGCCTCAATTTTGTTTGAGACATAAGAAGGTAATCAGACAGGAAAAATATAATCCTAAGCACCAGAATCATCAATTTAGCCAGAGAGTCATTGATAGGGTATATAACCTAAGCCTGACTACCCTGTTTCAGAAGGAATTAATGCCAAATAGACTATCCTACCCTATAAAGCGTCGCGCCTATCAAAAAAGAAAGGTTGCTTAGTGGGATTCTAAGTATAGAAATTATCAAGGTCCTCAATTGTCTTCAAGGTGCAAGCAATTGATAAGGTAGCAAAACTACTAATTGAGGGGAAATTACAATCAACATGGTGCCACAGTCATAAGCAAGGTTCATAATTCAGGTGGCTTTAATCAAAGAGAACCTATTTTTTTTATGAAAAATGGCTATCTAAGAAATTCCATACCCATCGAGTGATTGATAAGTCATTCAAACGAAGCTATGAGGAGGGAGATCCCATTATTGGAACATTGGGAAACATAATGGAAAGTATGATTATTATGTCAGTTACAATCCACCTCCTGCTCACCCTCAAGTAGTCAGTCCGTCTAGATGGGGATTAGAGTTCGACGATGAAAGCATGAAGTGAACATTTAATTATTACCGTCGACAAGCTTTAAAAAAATACCCTATGATCCTCCTGTCGACAAATGGTATAAGTGTGGCATCCCAAAATTCAAGACAACCTCTAGATGTATTAAAGCCCATAATTAGGTAATGAAATTATCTATGGTTTATGCTTTAGCCATTGATTTCTCTTGATACCAAGTGTTATTTAATTGTGTTCATAAGTTATTAAAAATTAGTATCATAGGATAAATTAATGAGAAGAATTTATTCTTGGCTATGCACCTCATAGACTTAATTCCTATAGATTAAGTGTTACAAGATTTTGGCCATATGAAATTTAAAACTTGAAATCTATAAAAGAAAGAATTAAAGATGAATAATTAAAAGTGAAATTGGGGTTTATTAGGGTTAGACTTTAGGCCTAAGAGTATGGACCTAAAGTGGGCCAAATTGGCTTGGCCCATTGAAGCCCATGGAGAGGCTGTCGTCGGCCACAAGGGAGAGGCCGGCCCAAATTCTTCCAAGCCCCCTCCCAAACCCATCTTGCATGTCTTGCCAAATGGCAAAAAGAAGACCCCATGCATTGGCCATTGAGGGTGGCTACTAATCATGACAAAAGATGGAGTTTAGGGGAAAAAAAAGAGGGAGAGTGGCCAGTTGAGGGGCTGTCGCTGAAGCCAAAGAGAGAGAGAGAGAGAGAGAGAGAGAGAGAGAGTTGCGAGAGAAAGAGAGGAACCGAGAGAGGAGGAAGGAGCCGCTCGCCCGCCCGCCATTCGTCTGTCCGTCGCTGACCGTGTGCCTTGTTTGCTTGATTTTGGAGGCAAGTTAGGATCCATTTTCTGCTCTTGCATGTGTGTCATGCATGTGTGTTTGCAATGGTGTTGAATCTTGGGTGTTTAGGAGTGAGAAACCGAAGCTAGTGTGTTTTGTTTTTGAAATAGCTTGCTGTTTTCGTATATGCTGCCTGACCCAGAATATTGTAGAGGCTTGCATGCGTGTTTAGAGTTGTATTTTGAATTTTACTCCTTCATCAAAGTTGTAGAAAGCATCTCAAAGTATAACATACTAAAATTTAAGGCAAAATGGTTGAGTTTTAGGGAGTGAAACCCTTCTCCTACGAAGACACTAGATCTTGAACTGCTTTGTCGACCTCTTGGTGGTTTTGTGGGTTGCATGTTGCTTTTTACCGAGAATCTCAATTTTACTTCTTCATGAAAGTTGTAGATAACATTCTAAATACTAACATACTCAAATTTGAGGTAAAATGAGAAATTTCAACCTAGTGAAACGATTTTCTTTTGAAGACGGTAAATCTGAAAATACGGTACTGGACACCCCAGAGTTCTTAGACCTATATGGTGACTATTATTTGATAATATCACTTATATCCCTTAATGAAAGTTGTAGGGGACCTCTTGAGGCAAAACATATAAAATTTTCAGAGGAAACGAAGAAAGATAAGTAGGCGAAACCTCGATATTCCGGAGATAGCTAAACTGGACTGTTCAGTACTAGAAACAGGAATTTCGAACGTCTATAGAAACTTATCTAGAACGAATCTTGCCTATACGTCTGCATGGAAAATACACCTGAAGTTCTTGACTATAACCTGGTAAAATTGCATAATTTTTGGAGGTCATTCGGATATTTTAATCGAAATATTTCTAGAACTGCGCAATCTGATTTTATCCGAATTTACATGCTGTATTTGTGTGAACTATATCTTGTTGTGCGAAACTCTTTTGGGCAGGTGTTCTTCATGGAATTGCTACCTTTTTGTCTTGTCTATCACATGTCCTGATTTCATGATTTTTGAAAATCATATGGATATTTAATTTAAATGTTTTCTAAAATTGTGCAAGCTGGAATTTAGTAAATTTCAAAAATGCATGATATATGGACTATTCTAAGTTGTATGGACCCCATGGATTGTATTGTCATTTGTGGTTGTATCTTGCTGCATGTATGATGATGATTGGAAATGCATATAAGAATTAAAATGATGAAAATGGTCTTGTTTGCCATCACATCATATGCCATGTTAAAATTGAGTTATAATTGAAAATGTGAACTAACATAAGTGAGAAGGCCGTCGGAGGTGTGAGCCGACGATGCCTCGGGAGTGTCGGGATGCCTGGCTAGAAGGGTAAAGGCCGGTTGCCTGGTGGCCTTAAATGGCTGGATGCCGGAGGGTCCTTGGGAGTTTCGAGATGCCTGGAGCATGGGGGAGCCGGAAGCCTGGCAGGTATTGTGCCGGGGGATGCCTCGCGATGCCAGTTGGGGTGCGAGATGCCTAATAGGTATTGTGCCGGATGCCCGGAGGTTTGTGACGGAGGGTTCTCGCGATGCCAGGATTAGGTGCGAGTGATAAATGTGGGATGCAAACATTGGTCCCGGGAAAGAGAAATGTGGCGGCCTAAAATGAAAGAATGAAATTGGGAAATTGAAATTGAATTATGCATGATGGTATATGTATGACATGATGATGATGAGTGCATGTGACATGATGATGATGAGTGCATGGATGCATGATGATGGTGAGTGCATGGATGTATGTGCACCTATGGCATGATGGTACATGTGATATGATGATGATGAATGCATGGATACATGATGATGGTGAGTGCATGGATGTATGTGCACCTATGGCATGATGGTACATGTGACATGATGATGGTAAGTGTACGACATGATGGTGATGATTATATGAAGATGTATGTACATGCGGTATGATGACATGTGCATGATATCAAGGTAAATTGTGCATGGATGCTTGAATGACATGTGTTATGCTATGGTTGTGATGATTGTATTGTATGATGCATTGAGTGGTTTATTGGTCCTTTACCTGCTAAGTGGCTATACTCACCCCTTCGGGGACCAACATTTCAGATTAGAGAGATGCCGCTCCCTGCTGTCACGTGGGGCGTCTTTTACGGCCTTCCTTCGGATGTGGAGGTTGAGTGTGTGGAGATCGACTGTCTCACCATCCATGGTCTCACGTTTATTCGAGTTCGCGCGTTAGTGATGTATGACGTGGGCCTGGTTGAGAGCCCTGTCATTTAGGAGTTCAAATCAGTTCACGTTCGTTGAGATGGGGTGATGCGAGGGATGTTGCCGTCACCACCGCCTGATGCACTGGGATGGGTGTGACAGCTCGTTCGTGAAGAGTAGGAGCTGCAACTTTTTGGGATGATAGCCGACACTAGTTGATGGGGGATCTTGCATGATAGACATAGTGGGTCGAGTGTCTCTTTTTGGGGTTATGGCCGAGTGTAGCTAAAAGTCTTGGCCTTTCTTTTGATGTACCGACCCGAGAAAATCCATCATGAAGACATGTAAATAAAAATGTCTTGGCTTTATCTTTTCTTATGATGTTAGTGGTGTGCCATTGTATCATGGTTGTTGAATGGGGAATTAGTAAGACTCGATTATGCTTCCGCAAATAAGATGTGCTGGGACCGTTTAAAAAAAAATGCCTAGGAACTAAGGAACTTCTTTGGTAAGATGTAGCGACCTTGGGTGCTTCGGGGTGCCACATCCCTATTTTTGGTATCAGAGCAATGGTTATAGGTGGAGTGATAAGGAGCCTCATTTGGAAATTGAGGAACATGATGACAATGCACACCATAGGATATAAAACGGAATAATTGATTAACTCTGAATAACGGGTGATGAGTATTCACTTGTAGATCCCTAGTAGTTTCTTTTGAGTTGTCTTTAGGTACCGGTAACATGTATATGTTACTTATGTAGTAGTAGTAGTTGTTTTAAAGGGAGACAGTGAGTCTCAGATTATTCCTGAGGCAATGCTTGGAAATTGCAGGAAAGTCACGGTGCGAGCTGGAAGTGCTCATCCATCGAGGGCTGAAGCCTCTGCTACAAGGGCTAAACCTCGAATGGAAGACATCCTGCAGGCATTGGCCATTATTGGAAATCTGATGGAGAGACAGGCGCAGCAACAACCTGGAGCAGAATGCCGTACTCAAGGATTGGTGGAGCAGTTTTTGAAGCTGAAGCCACATAAGTTCATTGGAATGGGAAGTCCTGAGGAGGCCAAACATTGGATTGATGGAATGGAACAAATTTTTAGGTTGTTGGACTGCAGTGATGTTGAGAAAATAACTTTGGCAGAGTACCAGTTGGAGGGAAATGCAAAGTTTTGGTGGAGAGCTTCGAGGGACACCATCTTCCCACCAGGTATTGAGGTTAACTGGGAAGAGTTTATGAGAGCTTTCAACAGAAAGCATTTTTTTGACTGTGCTAAGGATAGGAAAATTTCAGAATTTGTTCAACTAGAACAAAATGAGCTGACAGTAGACCAGTATGAGGCTAGATTTTCCGAACTATCTAGATATGCTCCTAGGTTAATTGAGGATCAAGAAGAGAAAGCTAAGAGGTTTCTGAAAGGGTTGAGAACTGACATCAGGAAACAATTGGTGCCTTTGAACATAAGAGATTATAATGAGATCTATGAAATGGCACAGTTGGTGGAGCAGGAGTTGGTAAGGGAACATTCGGAGAATAAGAGACCATTGTCTTTTAGTGATGTGAGACGGGGTAAGAGACCCTATATAGGTCAAGGTCAGACCTAGGAGTCTAAGAAGAAGGGAAATTTCGGGAACTTTGGAAAGGGCAAGGGTAGTCTGAATTTGGAAAGGACACCTTTATCAAAATGAGGAGTGTTGAAAGTGTAATGGGCGACATGGCCCAGGACCTTGCAATGGGCAACTGAAATGTTATAGTTGTGGACGAATAGGTCATATTAAGAAAAACTGCCCACAAGAAAGGTCGCATGTGAGTATTGGCTCAGTGCAACAGCCATAGCGGAATGCTGTTAGGCCAAATTTACCAAGGAATCCTTAGAGACCACCAGCACAAGGAAGGGTGTATGCGATCACCCAAGAGGAAGTGGAAGCTTCCAAAAATGTTATCTCAAGTACGATCATTATAAATGATAAAAAGGCATATGCATTATTTGATACGGGTGCTACGTATTCATTTGTGTCTGAAAGATATAGACAGTTGAATAAGATAGAAACTACGCCTCTTGAGACGCCTCTTTGTGTTTCTACGCCTTAAAATGATATGTTATTGTCTATGCTGATGTGTGGAAATTGTACGATAAGTATGGGAGGAAAGGATATGGAAATAGACTTAGTCGTAATGTCCATGTATGATTTTGATGTGATCATAGGAATGGATTGGCTTCATAAGTATCTTGCCCAGATGGATTGTTATAGGAAAGTGATCCAATTTACCTTGCCTAATCAGTCTAGCTGTGAATTTTTGGGAGGTCAGACCCACCTACCTATAGCACTTATTTCAACAGTAGAAGCCCATGCGTTACTTGACAAAGGATGTCAAGGGTACCTGGCCATGGTTAGAGATTATACTAAGGAAGAGCCTAAGATTGATGAAATTCGGGTAGTTAATGAATTTCAAGATGTATTTCCTGAGGAATTGCCTGGATTACCACCGGAACGAGAAATTTAATTTGAAATTGAATTAATGCCTGGAACAGGACCTATATCAAAAGCCCCATATAGGATGGCATTAGTCGAATTAAAGGAATTGAAAGTGATACTACATGAGTTGCTTGACAAAGGATTCATTAGACCAAGTGCTTCACCTTGGGGTGCACCGGTCTTGTTTGTGAAAAAAAAAAGTCGGATCGATGCGCTTGTGCATTGATTATAGGCAGCTGAATCAAGTAACCATTAAAAATAAATATCCTTTGCCAAGAATTGATGATCTTTTTGGCCAACCCCAGGGAAGTTTGGTCTTCTCTAAAATTGACATAAGGTTAGGATACCATCAGTTAAGAATTAAGAAAGAAGACATCCCTAAGACTGCGTTTAGGACTCATTATGGACACTACGAGTTCCTTGTTATGCCATTTGGATTGACCAACGTGCCGGTTGCATTTATGGATCTAATGAATAGGGTATTTAAACCTTATTTAGACCAGTTTGTGATTGTTTTTATTGATGACATCCTGTTATATTCGAGAGGACCTAAAGAGCATGAACTATATGCCAAATTTAGTAAGTGTGAATTATAGTTGGACTAGATAATATTTTTATGGCATGTAGTATCATGAGGAGGAATTGCGGTAGACCCGGCAAAAGTTGAGATGGTAATAAATTGGCCGAGACCATCAACACCTACTGAAATATGGAGTTTCTTAGGACTGGCTGGTTATTATAGGAGGTTTATTGAAGGATTTTCATGACTGGCAGGTCCTTTAACAAAATTGACTGGAAAGAATGTGAAATTTGAATGGAATTGGGAATGTGAAAGGAGTTTCCGGGAGCTTAAAAGAAAATTGACATCGGCTCCAATCCTGACTATACCGACTGGACCTGATGGTTTTACAATGTATAGCGATGCATCTCACAAAGGGCTGGGATGTGTTTTGATGTAGCATGGCAAGGTCATAGCCTATGCATCTAGATAATTGAAACCTCATGAACTGAATTACCCAACGCATGATTTAGAACTACCAGCTATAGTGTTTGCCTTGAAGATATGGAGACACTATTTGTATGGGGAAAAGTTTGAGATTTATACGGACCATAAGAGTTTGAAATATCTGTTCTCACAAAAGGAGTTGAACATGAAACAAAGGAGGTATATGGAATTGTTAAAGGATTATGATTGTGAGATAGAATACCATATAGGAAAGGCGAATAAGGTAGCGGATGCTCTTAGTCGTAAGTCGGCTATGGAGATGGCCAGTTTAAGAATGGCGGAATGGAGCTTGTTAAAGTCCGTTACAGACTCAGAATTTAAATTAAAAGTAGATCGTCTTACCGGTATGCTTAGTGCATTAAGGGTTGAGCCTGAAATTATTCAGAAAGTTAAAATCTTACAAGAGTCTGACCCGGAGATTATGAAAGTAAAAGATGCAGTGTCTTTAGGGAAAAGACTAGAATTTCATGTTTCTGAAGATGGAGTGGTGAGATGCCAAGGGCGACTTTGTGTTCCTGACAACGAAGAATTAAAGAGGGAAATTTTGTCGGAGGCACATAATGATGTAGCTAGTATAAGCACCTAGAGGGGGGTGAATAGGTGTAAAAACAATTTCTCGACATACCACATCAATACTAAGCAGATGATAGAAAGGAAATACTATTTTGCTTAACCAAAATGAATTACGATCAAAGTAAAGTAAAGAGTAGGGAAGGGAAGATTAAACACAAGGTTTATAGTGGTTCGGCTTATCCCAAGCCTACGTCCACTCTTTCGCACTGACAACCTATCGGCTAGATTCCGCTATGAACAAAAGAGATGTTACAGCACAGTTTTTCCTTGATTCCACACTGTGGATGTTCTATCACACTTCCTCAAGGTTTCTCACAAGTATAAACTCTCTTTTGCATACAAGTTTTTCGCTCAAATGAATTGACTAAACAACAAGAAGCTTCAGACTTTGGAATTCTTCTATCGCGCACACTCTATTTGAACAGCTTAGAACGTCTTCCTTATATACTCCTTTACGCCATCATACCCGTTGGCACTTACCAAATGAATTCCTCCAATCTACCCGTTGGACGGAATCAATTAGGAAGATCATTCGAGCTATTAAAGGAACATGTCGATAGCCCATCAATCATGTTCGCCCATACAATCAGGATCTCGGTTTCCATAAGTAGAACCTTCCACAAATATTTCGCCAATCATCGGATCCTTGATCATCGAATCAATCTCGATCAATTAAAGGGATTATGTTATGTCATATCCAGCCAAGAGATCTTCTCCAGTCGATAAGGTCATATCCTTAATAAAACATCCAGTTCTGGACAGCCTTTCTTCAACGGATTAGAAACTGTCAATGAGGATAGATTTTGAATCTTGAGTCTGGCGATCCGGAGGTCTTCAGACTTTAAACAGCAGAGTCTGCAAACCGAGACTAGGATCGATGGAAACGTTTTGTCAGCTTCAAAACATTTCAAGAGGATTTCTCCAACAATCTCCCCGTTTTTTATGGTGACAAAACTTTCCTGCATATTTGGATAACTTTGACCTGCAAAACATTTCTCAAACAAATATACATATCTTATAAAGATAAATGGCTAAATGAATAACACTAGAATCTGCAACCACAGAAAATAGGTTAGTCTTGAATATGATAAAGCCATCCATAAGATATCAATAGCAGTCAATAGAAATCAAATCCAAATTCAAATCCAGACACAAAATTAAAGTCAAACATCAATCCAAATCAAACAATCCAAACGACTAAAAATTCAAATTTTGATTCAAATCTTGCACTTCTCCCCTTTTTTGTCAGCATTAAAAAGGTTGAGATGGAATAAAGTCAAGATTGCTTGGGAACGTGGACAAGCTGGAAATCTCCCATAGCTTGAACGATGCCTTCCAGCCTTTTCAAGTCTTACTTCAGTTGTGCAACCTCCTCACCCTTAGCATTAGCTTGAATCTGAACAGAGAGGGCTTGGATCTAATCTTTTAAGGAACCTGAAGAAACTTGACCTGCATTCTGCAAGCTTTGAACCTCGCATCCCAAAGCATAGATTTGACCGCGCATTTCCAAGAGAATATCCATAATTCTGCGAAAATCTACTAAGCTGTCGGTCTGCGTACTGGTTTCAGCACGCGCTGCAGATGATGGCATATCAGAATAATCGTGCAGATTTGGCGATGAAGCATCATGTTCTTCTTCAGGAAAATGAGAGGCATGAATGTCTTCTAGGTCAGCTGGAGAGCGGCTGACTCCCTCATTATCTCACCCTGTTTCTGTGCCTTCAGGTGGAGAAGAGTGTTTTTCAGGCTCTCTTTCCTCTTGATTCATTCTCTCTTCTTCTTCTTCAGGCCTTTCCTCCTCTGCTTCTTTTTCACCAGCTCCTCTTCTTTCTTCTTCTTCTTCTTCTTTTGACCTTCTCTTTCCTCTCCTTCTGTCTCATGTTGTTTAATTGACTCTGGAACAGTACGACTTAGCTTCTTCAAAGCTATGGCCGAAATGGTAAGATCATCATCCTCTTCATCTTCCACGATGAGAGCTCTTCTTTTCTTGGGTGGAGCAACCATGGGCTCATTCCCTTTCCTTTTTGATGCAGAAGAGAATTGATGAGACTTTACAGGAGTCTTCTCCTTAAATTTCTCCAACGCCTTGCTTACCTCCTTTAGATGCATCTTGGTCACCATTTTTAGCCCTACCACCATATGATCACACGATCGAGCACAAAGAATTTGTGGAGGCTGAATGTTCAGATGTCTGAATAACTTCGTGACAAGACTTGGATAAGGAAGTTGATTTCGGTCTGAGGCAATTGATCACAATCTTGTGTAGCAGAATGTTGAACGCACTCATCCTTAGGTAGGAAATCTTTTCCTCTGTTCTCCTGTCCTTCACAAGTTCCAGTGTAGCACGAGCAATAGAAACTTTGATCGGTTGATATCTTCCTCTCTCAACTCCTAACACATCTGCCAGCATATCCGTATCCACAACAAAATCTTGATCTTTGACACTGAAAGAGAATCTATTCGCATCCAGGAAACTAAGATTCGAATAGAAATAAGTAGTTAATTCAGCATAGGCCTCTGTGGTGTTAGAGCAGAACTTTCCAAGTTGAAGATAACCAAACTTTTCCCTCAAGTTCACATTCACAGCATCCAGAAAATCAAAATCTACACTCCTAGGGTTTATCACCCCACGCTTAAGCAATTTTGAGTATAGATCATTATGTTCCTTCGATCTAAACATCTCTCCTCTTTTTCCTCGATTTTCCGCCGCAATACCCATCCTCGGTTGAAATTGGCTGTACAGTTTGTCATCATCATTCCCATCTACAGGATTAACTCCCCAATCACGAGGATCACTTGGGATATTCGCAAGGGTTTCTTCTGCCACCCCTTTACGAGCAATTCCCAAACTTTCCATTTTTCGCAAAAAGATATATTCGTTTCCATACCCTTTGTCCTTAAGAAAATCATCGACATAGTTCAAAGGAGTACGAGTCCCTTTTAAAGCACGATACAGCTTATAAATAAAAGCGGGCTTTTGAACTCTTACAGGATCTGCATCTTCAATGATTTCTTCTTCTTGTTGATGACCAACATTTTTAGGACTAGATGGTGGAGAATGACGCTGCCGAGAATGTTGTGGGCTCTGTTGCTGATTTGAAGACACTTCTTCCTCAGTGAGATCGAAGTGAGTAGGCCCCTCACTCATTCGTCGTGGTCCCCTACTTGCGATCCTCGAAGACTTTCTTGAAGACGACATCTTTCTCACTCTTTGAAAGATTCATTGCTTGACTTTCCCAAGAAAAATGACAACTTTTTCGAAGATTAGGCAATAGAAGAAAACAGGAATGGAAGGATCGGTGTTTTTAAGGGTTTTTTTAAGAGTAAAGTGAAGAAGCAACAGTGTATAATCGGTTAAAAAGAAAGGGGAATACTGGATCGTCATAAAGGAAGGTGAAAAGATGCCTTTTCAGAAATAACTGCATTTTTTCCGAGAAAATAGTCATTTAAAAAAAATAACTTCTTTTTCAAAAGGAAACGATGCAATAATTATGCCGATTAAAGATAGCAATAATAAAACACGGTTGATGATCGTACCTTTTCCAGATGAGATTCGAGAGAGAGAATACCTTACAGTCAAGGTCTTGTTTGCCTGAGTCTGAGAGTCTCTAGATTTTAACTTCTTCAAACCTCAATATGTTGAGTCTGGAGCGAATAATTTCAAATTGATTTTTCTCCAAAGGCTCTGTGATTATATCTGCCAGTTAGTTCTTTGAATCAACATACTGAATCGAAACTTCTCCATTTTGAACATGATCTCTAATAAAGTGATGTCGAATCTCTATATGCTTTGCTCTTGAGTGAAGAATTGGATTTTTGGTAAGATTGATTGCGCTGGTGTTGTCGCAGTTAATCTCCGTGCATGAATCTTCAATTCCAAAGTCTCTTAGCTGTTGTTTTATCCACATAATAATTGAACAGCAACTTCGAAGAGCTACATACTCTGCTTCTGCTGTAGAGAGAGCTACTATACTCTGTTTTCTTGAAAACCAAGACATTGTCCTGCCTCCAAGTAGTTGACAGGTACCCGAGGTGCTCTTTCTATCAACTCTGCAGCCGGCTAAGTCTGTGTCTGAGTATCCAAGAAGAGTAAAGTCTCCCTTTTTAGGATACCATAGGCCGATGCTTGAAGTTGAAGCAATGTATTTGATAATACGCTTTGCAACATTTAAATGAGATTCTTTAGGGCCTGCTTGAAATTTGGCACAAATGCAAACACTAAACAAAATGTCAGGTCTAGAAGCAGTAAGATAAAGAAGCGAGCCAATGATACTCCTGTATAGTTTCTGGTCGACTTTCTTTCCTCCTTCATCTTTGTCTATCTTCAAGGAACTTGACATTGGAATATCAGCCTTTTTGCAATTGTCCAGTCCAAACTTTTTGACAAGATCATTAGCGTATTTTTCTTGATGAATAAAGGTTCCTTCCTTCAGTTGTTTCACTTGAAGCCCGAGAAAGAATGTTAACTCACCCATCATGCTCATTTCAAATTCATCTTGCATAGTCTTAGAGAATTTCTTCCACAGACTTTCATTAGGAGATCCGAATATAATATCATCGACATATATTTGAACTAGCACAAAACTTTTGCTTTCTCTTTTAATAAACAAAGTAGTGTCTACTTTACCTTTCACAAAACCGTTTTGAATTAAAAACTTACTTAGCCTGTCGTACCAAGCTCAAGGTGCTTGTTTCAAGCCATATAAGGCTTTTGAGTCGAATGCGAGTCTGGTTTCCTTGGGTCTTCAAACCCTGGTGGTTGTTCCACATAGACTTCCTCATGGATGAATCCATTTAGGAAAGCACTTTTGACGTCCATTTGGAATAACCTGAAATTTTTATGACAAGCAAATGCAAGTAATAAACGAATTGCTTCTAACCTTGCTACTAGTGCGTAGGTCTCGTCATAGTCTATCCCTTCTTCTTGCGTGTATCCCTTGGCCACGAGTCTTGCTTTGTTTCTTACGACCTTGCCTTTCTTGTCCATCTTGTTTCTGAAAACCCATTTAGCTCCAATAACAGATTTACCTTTAGGTTTAGGAGTCAATTCCCAGACATCATTGATACTGAATTACCTGAGTTATTCTTGCATGGCTTCAATCCAGCTTTCATCAGATAAAGCTTCATCTATGCTTTTGGGTTCTATTTCAGAAATAAGAGCCATAGCACTAGACTCTTCGCGCCTTTTGGATCTTGTGCGAATTCCTTCATTGATGTCGCCAATGATAAGATCTTTGGGATGATTTGGACTTATGCTTCCGTTGCTGGTTAATTTGTCAGATTGATGATCACTTCCTTCACTTGAATCTTCAACAGTCACTTGCTGCTGGTCCTTAAAAGTCTGAGTTGTTTCTTGAGATTTTGACTTTGTAGAGTCTGGAGTAGGTTCAGGTTCTTCAAGATGAGTCTGAATAGATTCATTTTGTATAGAATCCTGGAATTTGACATTCATTGATTCTTCCACAGTTTGAGTCTTCTTGTTGTAGACTCTGTATGCTTTGCTTGTGGTTGAATATCCAAGGAAGATGCATTCATCTGACTTTTCTTCAAACTTACCAACTCGATCATTTGCATTTTTCAGTATAAAACATTTGCATCCAAACACATGAAAATATGAAACAATAGGCTTCTTTTATTTGAATAATTCATAGGGGGTTTTTTCTAGAATAGGCCTTAGAAAAACTCTATTAATAATGTAACATGCTGTAGAGACTGCTTCAGCCCAAAAACGTGAAGTTTTCAATTAAGAGAGTTCTTGCCATTTCTTGAAGCGATCTATCTTTCTTTCCACAACTCCATTTTGCTCTGGAGTATATGGAGAGGAGAACACATGCTGAAAACCATATTCATCACAAAACTTTGTAAAATCTTGATTTTCAAATTCACCTCCATGATCTGTTCTTATACTTGAAATAACATATCATTTTTTCGTTTTGAACCTTTTTAGCAAATTTTTCAAAGTAAGAGAAAGTTTCAGACTTACTTGCCAGGAAATACACCCAAGTAAATCGTGAGTAGTCATCCACAATTACTAGGCAATATTTCTTACCTCCAATGCTTTGTGTTCTGGTTGGTCCAAAGAGATCCATATGCAGAAGCTGCAGTACACGGTTAGTGGAAACTTGATTTATTGGTTTAAAGGAATTTCTTACATGTTTTCCCAAAATGCATGGTGTACATAGGTCAGACTTTTGGTATGATAAATTGGGTAGACCACGAACAAGCTTCTTTGCTGAAATTTTGGCTATCGGCTTTATATTGATGTGTCCAAGCTTTCTGTGCCATAAACTTGCTTCATCTTGTATTGAGATTAAACATTGCGACTCATCTGGTTTCACATCCAAGAGGTAGATATTTCCATGCCTTTGACCCATAAATGACTGAGTAGAGTCTTTATTGGTTCCTGAACATATTTCCTATTGAAAATAGATTTTGAAACCGGTATCACATAGCTGGCTGACACTGAGCAGATTGTAGTTGAGTCCTTCAACTAAAGAAACATTGTTTATTATGAGGTTTCGAATCTTCACAGTTCCAAGTCCCACTATTCTTCCTTTGCTATTTCCTCCAAAAGAAACTTTTCCACCATTCACTTGAACAAGCTTTATGAAACAATTTGAATCTCCTGTCATATGTCTTGAGCATCCACTATCCAGATACCATTTTACCTTTTTCTTGATAGTGACCTTCATTTAAAAAAGAAACTCAAAGTTTCTTTGGTACCCATATTTTCTTGGGTCCATTGGTGTTAGTATAATATGCTGTATTTGCCCATACTTTCTTAACAGGTTTACAAACCATTGGACACTCTTTTTCAAAATGATCTACACTATTGCACTTCGAACATCTAAGAGCATTGCGACCTACTGGTTTTACAAAAGTCCTTTTAAAATGATTTTTGTAAGCATCTCTTGTGGGTCTTTGTTTGATTCTTTCCTTCACTTTAGGAAAATCAATTAATGGAATTGTTTCAGCAGTCATTCCCAAACCAGATTTATTGAAATAAGGTCTTTGAACAGAACGTATTTTTTCTAGTTTCTCAGATCCTATAGAAAATCTTTTGGAAATATTTGAGATATCATTTTTCAAGAATGCATTTTCTTTTGAAAGATGATCTTCACTTTCTCTAAGACAAGAAACATTTATATCTAAACATTTCACCTTTTCTTTCAAAACATTTTCTTGTTGTTTTAAGGCAGAATTTTACTTTTTGAGTTCGGAAATCTTTTTTAGAGAAGTCTTAAGACTAAAACACAACTCATCAATGTATTTAGAAACTTTAATAGGGATTTTGAAGTTACTCACCTCAAATTCACTGTCCGAACTGAGTCCTGTCTCGGAGTTTGAATCTAAATACGATTGTGCCATTAGACATATGTTGGCATAATCATCATCACTTTCTTCACATTCCGTATCACTCCAGGGTTTTCGCTTTAAGAGCCTTTCGATACTTTTCAGCTTTTCCTTTCTTCTTCCTTAGAAGAGGACGGTTGGGTACGATGTGTCCCTTTTTCTTACATTCAAAGCAGACTACATCATTGTTTGATTCATCATCCTCACCAGACTTAGTCTGTTGCTTTTGAAAACTTTGTTTCTTTGGATTGAATCTTCTTCCTTTTCTGTTCAACTTTCTGAATCTTCTTATCATGAGAGCAAGCTCCTCATCGTCCATATCGTCTTCAGAGTCTGCAACATCAGAATCATCATTGGATTTTAATGCAATTGATTTCTTACCTTTAGGGTCTTCGTCTTCATTGATTCGTTCCACTTCATAAGACTGAAGAGTTCCAACCAACTCATCAATAGATAGTGGCATGATTCTTTGGGTCTCTCTGATTGAGGTCTTTATGTGATTCCAATCCTTGGAGAGTCCACGCAGTAGCTTTTTTACCCTCATGGGATCAGAAATTGGTTGACCTTGATTTTCAAGACCATTCACAATATCTATAAAACGACTAAACATGTCAGTTATAGATTCTCCCGATTTCATTCTGAAGGCTTCGTATTGACCGAGGAGGATGTTGATTCCGGTCTCCTTCACTCGATTGGTTCCTTCATAGGTAATATGTAATCTATCCTAGACATTTTTAGATGTAACACAAGAAGATATTCTGTTATATTAAGTAGGTGATAAAGCACAATATAAAGAATAAATTGCTTTTGCATCAAGAGCTTGTCTCTTGATTATCTCTTCCCGAGTCATTTGGCTAGACTCCACATTATCTTTTCCTCTTTCTGAGATAGGTGCAGCTTTAGGAGTGATTCCTTTTTCTACAACATCCCATTCCAGAGGATCCTTTGATCTTAGAAACGCCTTCATTTTGTTTTTCCATATGTTGTAATCCTTTCCATCAAAGTAAGGTGGTCTGGTATTGTTTTGCCCTTCTACAGCCCTGGAGCCAACATACTAGCCATGGATCTTTAACTCTAAAGTAAAACACTTCAAACAAAGTGAGTACACAGGCTCTGATACCAATTGATGTAGCTAGTATAAGCACCTAGAGGGGGGGTGAATAGGTGTAAAAATAATTTCTCGAGATACCACATCAATACTAAGCAGATGATAGAAAGGAAATACTATTTTGCTTAACCAAAATGAATTACGATCAAAGTAAAGTAAATAGTAGGGAAGAGAAGATTAAACACAAGGTTTATAGTGGTTCGGCTTAGCCCAAGCCTACGTCCACTCTTTCGCACTGACAGCCTATCGGCTGGATTCCACTATGAACAAAATAGATGTTACAGCATAGTTCTTCCTTGATTCCATAGTGTGGATGTTCAATCACACTTCCTCAAGGTTTCTCACAAGTATAAACTCTCTTTTGCGTACAAGTTTTTTGCTCAAATGAATTGACTAAACAACAAGAAGCTTCAGACTTTGGAATTCTTCTATCGCGCACACTCTATTTGAACAGCTTAGAACATCTTCCTTATATACTCCTTTACGCCATCATACCCGTTGGCACTTACCAAAGGAATTCCTCCAATCTACCCGTTGGACGGAATCAATTAGGAAGATCATTCGAGCTATTAAAGGAACATGTTGATAGCCCATCAATCATGTTCGCCCATACAATCAGGATCTCGGTTTCCATAAGTAGAACCTTCCACGAATATTTTGCCAATCATCGGATCCTTGATCATCGAATCAATCTCGATCAATTAAAGGGATTCTGTTATGTCATATCCAGCCAAGAGATCTTCTCTAGTCGATAAGGTCATATCCTTAATAAAACATCTAGTTCTGGATAGCCTTTCTTCAACGGATTAGAAACTGTCAATGAGGATAGAGTTTGAATCTTGAGTCTGGCTGTCCGGAGGTCTTCAGACTTTAAACAGCAGAGTTTGCAAACCTTCAGACTAGACTGATGGAAACGTTTTGTCAGCTTCAAAACATTTCAAGAGGATTTCTCCAACACATAAGAGTAACTATAGTATTCATCTGGGTAGTACAAAGATGTAGAGAAACTTACGTCAGCAGTTTTGGTGGAATGGCATGAAAGCAGATACGGCTAAGCACGTTTTGCAATGTTTGACGTGCCAACAAGTAAAAGTGGAACATTGTAAACCTGCAGGACTCTTTAGACCATTAGACATACCAGAATGGAAATGGGAGCATATAACAATGGACTTTATACAAGGATTTCCAAGGACGTCAAGTGGTCATGACTCTATCTGGGTTATAGTGGACCGTTTGACTAAATCTGCTCATTTCCTAGCGATTCCCATGGACTACCCAATGGACAAATATGCAGACATATTTGTAAGTCAAGTGGTACGCTTACATGGTGTTACAGTAACTATTACCTCATATCGAGATTCGAGATTTACTTCGAACTTTTAGCGTGGTCTTCAAATTGCATTAGGAACTAAACTCCAGTTTAGTACTGCCTTTCATCCTCAAACCGATGGACAAATAGAAAGAGTGATCTAGACATTAGAGGATATGTTGAGGGCTTGTGTAATTGATTTCAAAGGAAATTGGGATGAAAAATTGCATTTGGTGGAGTTTGCTTATAATAATAGTTTTCAGAAAAATATAGACATGGCTCCCTATGAAGCATTATATGGAAGGAGATGTAGGACTCCTGTCTATTGGAATGAAGTAGGTGAAAGGAAATTGACAGGACCTGAACTGGTACAAGTTACCACTGAGGTTGTTGAAATTATTAGAAAAAGGCTTAAAACAGCTCAGAGTAGACAGAAAGACTACGCAGATAGGCGTAGAAGGCCTTTGGAGTTTAGTGTAGGAGACCATGTATTCCTTAAGGTATCTCTAATGAAAGGAATATCTCAATTTGGAATGAAGGGTAAGTTAAGCCCTAGATTTGTCGGACCTTCTGAGATACTTGAAAGGATAGCGGATGTAGCTTATCGTTTAGCGCTGCCTCCTAAATTGGGAATTTGCATGATGTATTTCATGTATCGATGTTGAGAAAGTACCAGCCGGATCCTGGTCACATACTCGATCATGAAGCCATCAAAGCGGATGAGAAAGTGAGGTACATTGAAGAGCCTGTGCAAATATTAGATCAGAAGGAACAAATTCTTAGGACCAAGATGATTCCTCTGGTTAAGGTATTATGGCGACATCATGACATGGAAGAAGCCACATGGGAAAGTGAAGATCAGATGAAGGAAAAGTACCCTTACTTGTTTCAAAAGGGCGCGAGCGGTGTCTAATTTCGAGGACGAAATTCTCTAAGGAGGGGAGAATTGTGGCCTCCCAAAATTCAAGACAACCTCTAGATGTATTAAAGCCCATAATTAGGTAATGAAATTATCTATGGTTTATGCTTTAGCCATTGATTTGCTCTTGATACCAAGTGTTATTTAATTGTGTTCTTAAGTTGTTAAAAATTAGTATCATAGGATAAATTAATGAGAAGAATTTATTCTTGGCTATGCACCTCATAGACTTAATTCCTATAGATTAAGTGTTACAAGATTTTGGCCATATGAAATTTAAAACTTAAAATCTATAAAAGAAAGAATTAAAGATGAATAACTAAAAGTGAAATTGGGGTTTAATAGGGTTAGACTTTAGGCCCAAGAGTATGGACCTAAAGTGGGCCAAATTGGCTTGGCCCATTGAAGCCCATGGAGAGGCTGTCGTCGGCCACAAGGGAGAGGCCGGCCCAAATTCTTCCAAGCCGAGAGAGAGAGAGAGAGAGAGAGAGAAAGAGAGAGAGGAACCGAGAGAGGAGGAAGGAGCCGATCGCCCTCCCGCCGTTCGTCCGTCCGTCGCCGACCGTGTGCCTTGTTTGGTTGATTTTGGAGGCAATTTAGGATCCATTTTCTTCTCTTGCATGTGTGTCTGCCATGTGTGTTTGGAATGGTGTTGAATCTAGGGTGTTTATGAGTGAGAAACCGAAGCTAGTGTGTTTTGTTTTTGAAATAGCTTGCTGTTTTCGTGTATACTGCCTGACCCAGAATATTGTAGAGGCTTGCATACGTGTTTATAGTTGTATTTTAACTTTTATTCCTTCATGAAAGTTGTATACAACATCTCATAGTATAACATACTAAAATTTGAGATAAAATAGTTGAGTTTTAGGGGGTGAAACCCTTCTCCTACGAAGACACTAGATCTGGAACTGCTTTGTCGACCTCTTGGTGGTTTTGTGGGTTGCATGTTGCTTTTTACCGAGAATCTCGCTTCGACTTCTTCATCAAAGTTGTAGAGAACATCTTAAAGACTAACAAACTCAAATTTTAGGTAAAATGAGCAATTTTAGCCTAGTGAAACGATTTTCTTTTGAAGACGGTAAATCTGGAAATACGGTACTGGCCATCCGAGACTTATTAGACCTATATGGTGACTATGCTTTACGAATCTCACTTAGATCCCTTATTAAAATTTTTAGGGAACCTCTTGAGGCAAAACATATCAAAATTTCAGAGGAAACGAAGAAAGATAAGTAGGCGAAACCTTGATATTCCGGAGATAGCTAAACTGGACTGTTCGGTACTAGAAACAGGAATTTCGAACGTCTATAGAAAATTATCTAGAACGAATCTTGCCTAGATGTATGCGTGAAAAATATACCTTAATTTCTTGACTATAACCTGGTAAAATTGCATAATTTTTGGAGGTCATTTGGGTATTTTAATCGAAATATTTCTAGTACTGCACAATCTGATTTTATCCGAATTTACATGCTGTATTTGTGTGAACTCTCGAAACTCTTTTGGGCACGTGTTCTGCATGCAATTGCTACCTTTTTGTCTTGTCTATCACATGCCCTGATTTCATGATTTTTGAAAATCATATGGATATTTAATTTAAATGTTTTCTAAAATTGTGCAAGCTGGAATTTAGTAAATTTCAAAAAGGCATGATATATGGACTATTCTAAGTTGTATGGACCCCATGGATTGTATTGTCATTTGTGGTTGTATCTTGCTGCATGTATGATGATGATTGGAAATGCATATAAGAATTAAACTGATGAAAATTGTCTTGTTTACCATCACATCATATGCCATGTTAAAATTGAGTTATAATTGAAAATGTGAACTAAGATAAGTGAGAAGGCCGTCGGAGGTGTGAGCTGACGATGCCTCGGGAGTGTCGAGATGCCTGGCTAGAAGGGTAAAGGCCGGTTGCCCGGTGGCCTTAAATGGCTGGATGCCGGAGGGTCCTCGGGAGTTTCGAGATGCCCGGAGCGTGGGGGAGCCGGAATCCTGGCAGGTATTGTGCCGGGGGATGCCTCGCGATGCCAGTTGGGATGTGAGATGCCTGACAGGTATTATGCCGGATGCCCGGAGGTTTGTGCCGGAGGGTTCTCGCGATGCTAGGATTGGGTGCGAGTGATAAATGTGGGATGCAAACATTGGTCCCGGGAAAGAGAAATGTGGCGGCCCATAATGAAAGAATGAAATTGGGAAATTGAAATTGAATTATGCATGATGGTATATGTATGACATGATGATGATGAGTGCATGGATGCATGATGATGGTGAGTGCATGGATGTATGTGCACCTATGGCATGATGGTACATGTGACATGATGATGGTAAGTGTACGACATGATGGTGATGATTATATGAAGATGTATGTACATGCGGTATGATGACATGTGCGTGATATCAAGGTAAATTGTGCATGGATGCTTGAATGACATGTGTTATGCTATGGTTGTGATGATTGCATTGTATGATGCATTGAGTGGTTTATTGGTGCTTTACCTGCTGAGTGGCTGTACTCACCCCTTCGGGGACCAACATTTCAGATTAGAGAGATGCCGTTCCCTGCTGTCACGCTGGGCATCTTTTACGGCCTTCCATCGGATGTGGAGGTTGAGTGTGTGGAGATCGACTGTCCCACCATCCCTGGTCTCACGTTTATTCGAGTTCGCGCGTTAGTGATGTATGACATGGGCCTGGTTGAGGGCCCTGTCATTCGGGTGTTCATATCGGTTCACGTTTGTCAAGATGGGGTGATGCGAGGGATGTTGCCGCTACCACCGCCTAATGCACCGGGATGGGTGTGACGGCCCGTTCGTGAAGAGTTGGAGATGCAACTTTTTGGGATGATAGCCGACACTAGTTGATGGGGGATCTTGCATGATAGACATAGTGGGTCGAGTGTCTCTTTTTGGGGTTATGGCCGAGTGTAGCTAAAAGTCTTGGCCTTTCTTTTGATCTACCGACCTGAGAAAATCCATCATGAAGATAAGTAAATAAAAGTTTCTTGGCTTTATCTTTCCTTATGATGTTAGTGGTGTGCCATTGTATCATGGTTGTTGAAGGGGGAATTAGTAAGACTCGATTATGCTTCCACAAATAAGATGCGCTGGGACCATTTAAAAAAAAATGCCTAGGAACCAAGGTACTTCTTTGGTAAGATGTGGCGACCTTTGGCGCTTTGGGGTGCCACAATAAGGTTGACAGGGTCTAACCCATGAAGAATAGCTTGACACGAACATAAAAGAAGAGGATGTAGAGAAAGAAGAAGATGCATTTGCTCCAAAAGCAACTCAACCAGGTTCATATTACTCAGGTCAAGCCAACTTTGATGGTGATTCATGAACCAAAGAAAACCAAGGCTAAGAACCTAGTTTGGAGAAGAAAGCCAAATGGTGATCATTTCAACCTCCAATCAAGGTCAAAGATTGGCCACAAAAGCAGCTGCTCAGTCACCATAGCAAAAGGAGAGGCCATTGTCAAGATTTGTATTACCATTAAGCTCATGCATGGTGTAGGCAAAAGTTCCCAATGGATTTCACATGGTCCCACCTAGTATGAAACTATGTTAGGAAATCCTTGTAGAAGAAGACGAAGGGGGCGGAGTTTAATTTTGATGATCATGAATTAATGGTGTTTGAGAAGCCTCCTGCATAGAGTTTGAATCACTTGAGAGCATTAAATATTAATGTTAGGATTAATGGTCGACCGACATCTCGAGTGCTAGTCGATGATGGGTCTACCTTGAATCTCATCCTTTGTCGTTTCTACAAGAAAATAGGGAGAAAAGACAATGAGGTTATCCCATCGAACATCCAGTTGTTAGACTTCACTAGAGATGTTTCAAAAGTCAGGAATATTTGTGGCTAATCTGACTATAGGGTCAAACATTTCTATAACTTCTTTTTGCATCGTCGACACTAATGGATCGTACAATTTATTGTTGGGAAGAGATTGGATTTCTTATAACTAATATGTGTTGGAGAAATCTTCGTGAAATGTTTTGAAGCTGACAAAACGTTTCCATCAGTCTAGTCTGAAGATTTGCAGACTCTGCTATTTAAAGTCTGAAGACCTCCGGACAGCCAGACTCAAGACTCAAAGTCTATCCTCATTGACAGTTTCTAATCCGTTGAAGAAAGGCTATCCATAACTGGATGTTTCATTAAGGATGTGACTTTATCAACTAGAGAATATCTCTTGGCTGGATATGACATAACGGAATCCTTTATTTGATCATGATTGATTCGAAGATTAAGGATCCGATGATTGGCAAAGTATACTTGGAAGGTTCTACTTATGGAAACCGAGATCCTAATTGTATGGGCGAACATGATTGATGGGCTATCGACATGTTCCTTTAATAGCTTGAATGATCTTCCTAATTGATTCCGTCCAACGGGTAGATTGGAGGAATTCCTTTGGTAAGTGCCAACGGGTATGATGGCATAAAGGAGTATATAAGGAAGACATTCCAGTTGTTCAAGTGTGTGCACGATAGAAGAATTCCAAAGTCTAAAGCTCGTTGTTCTTAGTCAATTCATTTGTTGAGCGAAATCTTGTACACAAAAGAGAGTCTATATTTGTGAGAATCCTTGAGGAAGTGTGGTAGAATATCTACACTGTGGAATCAAGGAAAAGCTGTGCTGTAACATCTCTTTTGTTCATAGTGAAATCCAGTCGGTGGGCTGTCAATGCAGAAGAGTGGACGTAGGCTTGGAATAAGCTGAACCACTATAAACCTTGTGTTCAATTTTCTCTTCCCTACTCTTTGCTTTACTTTGATCGTATTTCATTTTGTTAATCAAAAGAGAACTCCCTTTTCTATCGTCTGCCTAGTATCGCTTCCGTATCTCGAGAAATTGTTTTTACACCTATTCACCCCCCTCTAGGTGCTTATACTAGCTATCTCAATTGGTATCAGAGCTCGTGTACTCACTCTGTTTGAAGTGTTTTACTTTAGATTTAAAGATCCATGGCTAGTATGTTGGCTCTAGGGCTAGTAGAAGGGCAAAGCAATACCAGACCGCCTTACTTTAATGGAAAGGATTAAAATATGGAAAAACAAGATGAAGGCGTTCCTAAGATCAAAGGATCCTCTGGAATGGGACGTTGTAGAAAAAGGAATCATTCCTAAAGCTGCACCTGTCTTAGAGAGAGGAAAAAATACTCTTGAGTTTAGTGAAATGACTCAGGAAGAGATAATCAAGAGACAAGCTCTTGATGCAAAAGCAATTTATTCTTTATATTGTGCTTTATCACGTACTGAATATAATAGAATATTTTCTTATGTTACAGCTAAAGAACTCTGGGATAGATGACATATTACTTATGAAGGAACCGATCGAGTGAAAGAGACTAGAATCAACATTCTCCTCAGTCAATACGAAGCCTTCAAAATGAAATCAGGAGAATCTATAACTGATATGTTTAGTCGTTTTACAGGAATCGTGAATGGTATTGAAAATCAAGGTCAACCAATTTCTGATCCCATGAAGGTAAACAAGCTACTGCGTGGACTCTCCAAGGATTAGAATCACATAAAGACCTCAATCGAGAGACCCAAAGAATCATGCCACTATCTCGTTGATGAGTTGGTTGGGACTCTTCAGTCTTATGAAGTGGAACGAATCAATGAAGACGAGACCCTAAAGGTAAGAAATCCATTACATTAAAACTAATGATGATTCTGATGTTACAGATTCTGAAGACAATATGGATGATGAGGAGCTTGCTCTCATGATAAGAAGATTCAGAAAGCTGAACAAGAAAGGAAGAAGATTCAATCCAAAGAAACAAAGTTTTCAAAAGCAACAGACCAAGTCTGTTGAAGATGATGAATCAAACAAAGATGTAGTTTGCTTTGAATGTAAGAAAAAGGGGCACATCAGACCCAACTGTCCTCTTCTAAGGAAGAAGAAAGGAAAAGCTAAAAAGTATCGAAAAGCTCTTAAAGCAGAAACCTGGAGTGATACAAAGTGTGAAGAAAGTGATGATGATTATGCCAATGTATGTCTAATGGCACAATCAGATTCAGATTCGAACTCCAAGACAAATTCAGATTCAGAAAGCGAATTTGAGGTGAGTAACTTCAAAATCCCTATTAAAGTTTCAAAATACATTGATGAATTGTGTTTGTCTTAAGACTTCTCTTAAAAGAATTTCCGAACTAAAAAAGGAAAATTCTGCTCTACAACAACAAGAAAATGTTTTGAAAGAAAAAGTGAAATGTTTAGACAAGAATGTTTCTTCTCTTAAAGAAAGTGAAGATAATCTTTTAAAAGAAAATGCATTCTTGAAAAATGATATCTCAAATATTTCCAAAAGATTTTCTATAGAATCTGAGAAACTGGAAAAAAATACTTTCTGTTCAAAGACCTTATTTCAATAAATCTGGTTTGGGAATGACTGCTGAAACCATTCCTTTAATTGATTTTCCTAAAGGGAAGGAAAGAATCAAACAAAGACCCACAAGAGATCATTTTGAAAAAGAATGTCCTATGGTTTGGAAACCTGTTAAAAAGGTATGGGCAAAAACCGCATATAATACTAACATCGATGGACCCAAGAAAATATGGGTATCAAAGAAAGTTTGAGTTTCTTTTTAAATGCAGGTCACTATCAGGAAAAAGGTAAAATGGTATCTGGATAGTGGATGCTCAAGACACATGACAAGAGACTCGAATTGCTTCATAAAGCTTGTTTGAGTAAATGGTGGAAAAGTCTCATTTGGAGGTAACAGCAAAGGAAAAATTGTGGGATTTGGAACTGTAAAGATTGGAAATCTCACAATAAGCAATATTTCTTTAGTAGAAGGACTCAACTACAATCTTTTTAGTATCAGTCAGCTGTGTGATACTGGTTTCAAAATCAACTTTCAAGAGGGAATATGTTCAGGAATTAGTAAAGATTCTACTCAATCATTCATGGGTCGAAGACATGGAAATATCTATCTCTCGGATGTGAAACTAGATGAATCGCAATGTCTAATCTCAATCCAAGACGAAGCAAGCTTATGGCACATAAGGCTTGGGCACATCAATATGAAGCAAATAGCTAAAATTTCAGCAAAGAAGCTTGTTCGTGGTCTACCCAATTTATCATACCAAAATTCTGATCTATGTACACCATGCATATTAGGAAAACAGGTCAGAAATTCCTTTAAACCAATAAATCAAGTTTCCACTAACTGTGTACTGCAGCTTCTGCATATGGATCTTTGTGGACCAACCAAAACACAGAGCATTGGAGGTAAGAAATATTGCCTAGTAATTGTGGATGACTACTCACGATTTACTTGGGTGTATTTCCTAGCAAGTAAGTCTAAAACTTTCTCTTACTTTGAAAAATTTGCTAAGAAGGTTCAAAATGAAAAATGGTATGTTATTTCAAGTATAAGAACAGACCATGGAGGTGAATTTGAAAATTAAGATTTTACAAAATTTTGTGATGAATCTGGTTTTCAGCACTTGTTCTCCTCTCCATATACTCCAGAGCAAAACGGAGTTGTGGAAACAAAGAATAGGTCGCTTCGAGAAATGGCTAGATCTCTTTTAATAGAAAGCAATATCTCTTCACATTTTTGGGCTGAAGCAGTTTCTATAGCATGTTATATTATTAATAGAGCTTTTCTAAGGCCTATTCTAGAAAAAACCCCTTATGAATTATTCAAAGAAAAGAAGCCTATTGTTTCATATTTTCATGTGTTTGGATGCAAATGTTTTATATTGAAAAATGCAAATGATCGAGTTGGTAAGTTTGAAGAAAATTCAGATGAAGGCATCTTCCTTGGATATTCAACCTCAAGCAAAGCGTACAGAGTCTACGACAAGAAGACTCAATATGTGGAAGAATCAATGAATGTTAAATTCCAAAATTCTATGCAAAATGAATCCATTCAGACTCATCTTGAAGAATCTCAACCTGCTCCAGATTCTACAAAGTCTAAATTTCAAGAAGCAGCTCAGACTCTAAAAGACCAGCAACAAATGGTTATTGAAGATTCAAATGAAGGAAGTGATCATCAACCTGACAAATCAACCAGTAACTGGAAGCATAAGTCCAGTCATCCCAAAGATCTTATTATTGGCGACATCAATGAAGGAATTCGCACAAGATCCATAAGGCATGAAGAGTCTAGTGATGTGGCTCTTATTTCTGAAATAGAACCCAAAAGCATAGAAGAAGCTTTGTCTGATGAAAGCTGGATTGAAATTATGCAAGAAGAACTCAGGCAATTTAGCATTAATGATGTTTGAGAGTTAACTCCTAAACCAAAAGGTAAATCTATTGTTGGAGCTAAATGGTTTTTCAGGAACAAGATGGATGAGAAAGGAAAAGTCATAAGAAACAAAGCAAGACTCATGGCCAAGGGATATACGCAAGAAGAAGGGATAGACTATGACGAGACTTATGCACCAGTAGCAAGGTTAGAAGCAATTCGATTATTACTTGCTTTTGCTTGTTATAAGAATTTCAGGTTATTCCAAATAGACGTCAAAAGTGCTTTCCTGAATGGATTTATCCATGAGGAAGTCTATGTGGAACAACCACCTGGGTTTGAAGACCCAAGGAAGCCAGACTCAGTATTCAGACTGAAAAAAGGCCTTGTATGGTTTAAAACAAGCACTTCGAGCTTGGTACGACAGGCTGAATAAGTTTTTTATTCAAAACGTCTTTGTAAAAGGTAAAGTAGACACTACTCTGTTTATCAAAAGAGAAAGCAAAAGTTCTGTGCTAGTTCAAATATATGTTGATGATATTATATTCGGATCTCCTAATGAAAATCTGTGTAAGAAATTCTCTAAGACTATGTAGGATGAATTTGAAATGAGCATGATGGGTGAGTTAACATTCTTTCTCAGGCTTCAAGTAAAACAACTGAAGGAATGAACTTTTATTCATCAAGAAAAGTATGCTAAAGATCTTGTCAAAAAGTTTGGACTGGACAATTGCAAAAAGGCTGATATACCATTGTCAAGTTCCTTGAAGATAGACAAAGATGAAGGAGGAAAGAAAGTCGATCAAAAGTTATATAGGAGTATCATTGGCTCACTTCTTTATCTTACTGCTTCTAGATCTGACATTTTGTTTAGTGTTTGCATTTGTGCTAGATTTCAAGCAGATCCTAAAGAATCTCATTTAAATGCTGCAAAGCGTATTATCAAATATATTGCTTCAACCTTAAGCTTTGGTCTCTGGTATCCTAAAATGGGAGACTTTACTCTTCTTGGATACTCAGACGCCAGACCTAACCGGATGCGAGTTGATAGAAAGAGCACCATGGGTACCTGTCAACTACTTGGAGCAGGACAGTGTCTTGGTTTTCAAGGAAGCAAAGTACAGTAGCTCTTTCTACAGCAGAAGCAGAGTATGTAGCTCTCGGAAGTTGTTGTTCACAAATTTTGTGCATAAAACAACAGCTAAGAGACTTTGGAATTGAAGATTCATGCACGGAGATTAACTGCAACAACACCAGTGCAATCAATCTTACCAAAAATCCAATTCTTCACTCAAGAGCAAAACATATAGAGATTCGACATCACTTCATTATAGATCATGTTCAAAATGGAGAAATTTCGATTCAGTTTGTTGACTCAAAGAACCAACTGGCGGATATATTTAGAAAGCCTTTAGAGAAAAATCAATTTGAAATTATCCGTTCCAGACTCAACATTTTGAGGTTTAAAGAAGTTAAAGTCTAGAGACTCTCAGACTCAGGCAAACAAGATCTTGACTGTAAGTTATTCTCTCTCTCGAATCTCATCTTGAAAAGGTACAATTATCAACCGTGTTTGATTATTACTATCTTTAATTGACATGACTATTGCAACGTTTCCTTTTCGAAAAAAAAAAAAGAGTTATTTTGAAATGACTATTTTCCCAAAAAAGGCAGCTATTTTTTGAAAATGCATCTTTTCACTTTCCATTACGATGTTTAGTATTCCCTCCTTTCGACTGAGCTATATACGGTCGGTTTCTCTTCGCTTTACTCTCCAAAAACCCTAAGAAAGCACCGATCTTCCATTCCTGTTTTATTTTCTTGTTAAATCTTCGAAAAAGTTGCCATCTTTCTTGGGAAAGTCAAGCAAGGAATCTTTCAAAGACTGAGAAAGATGTCGTCTTCAACAAAGTCTTCAAGGATCGCAAGCAGGGGATCACGGCGAATGAGTGAGGGGCCTACTCACTTCAATCTCACCGAGGAAGAAGGGTCTCTAAATCAGCAACGAGCCCATAACATTCTCAGCAGCGTCATTCTCCTCCATCTAGTCCACAGGGTGTTGGTCATCAACAAGAGGAAGAAATCACTGAAGACGCAGATCCTGTAAGAGTTCAAAGGCCCTATTTTATTTATAAACTTTATCGTGCTTTAAAGAGGACTGGTACTCCATTGAACTACATCGATGAGTTTCTTAAGGACAAAGGATATGGGAATGAATATATCTTTTTATGAAAAAATGGAGAGTTTGGGAGTTGCTCCTAAAGGGTTGGCAGAAGAAACCCTTGCAAATATCCCAAGTGGTCCGCGTGTTGGGGGATTTAATCTGATAGATGGGAATGATGATGACAAATTGTACAGCCAATTTCAACCGAGAATGGGTGTTGCAGCGAAAATTCGAGGAAAAAAGACAGAGTTGTTTAGATTGAATAAACAAAAGGTTCTATACTCAAAACTGTTAAAGCGTGGGGTGATAAACCCTAAGAGTGTGGATTTTGATTTCCTTAATGCTGTAAATGTCAATTTGAGGGAAAAGTTCAGTTTTCTTCAACTTGAGCAGTTCTGTTCTAACACCACGAAGCCCATGCTGAATTGATCGCTTATTTCTATTCGAATCTTAGTTTTCGGATGCGAATAGATTCTCTTTTAGTGTCCGAGATCAGGACTTTGTGGTGGATATGGATATGTTGGCGGATGTCATTGGGGTTGAGAGAGGGAGATATCAACCTATCAATGTTTCTATTGCTTGTGCTACATTGGAACTTGTTAAGGATAGAAGAACAGAGGAAAAGATTTCCTACTTGAGGATGAGTGCATTTAACATTACGCTTCACAAGATTGTGATCAATTGCCTCGGACCGAAATCAACTTCAAAGATCGATGTTTCAAGTTCGGAGGCAAAGCTGATGTATGCCATCATCACTGGGAAAAGGTTTTTTCTTCCTCACACTGTTATGTTTCACATGTATAGAGCAGTGGTGAAGGACAGAGGTTAACTTCCTTATCCAGGTCTTGTGACGAAGTTATTCAGACATCTGAATATTCAGCCTCCACAAATTCTCTGTGCTCGATCGTGTGATCATATGGTGGTAGGACTGAAAATGGTGACTAAAATGCGTTTGAAGGAACTAAGCAAGGCGTTGGAGAAATTCAAAGAGAAGACTCCAGTCAAAACTCATCAAATCTCTTCTACAACAAAAAGAAAAGGGAAGGAGTTCATGGTTGCTCCATCCAAGAAAAGAAGAGCTCTCATCGTTGAGGATGAAGATGATGAGGAAAACATCACCATTTCTGCAATGGCAATGAAGAATCTGAGTCATTCTGTTCCAGAGAAAGACTCAGAACAGAGGACTAGAGAAAGAGAAGAGAAAGAAGCAAAGGAAAAAAGAAACAGAAGAGAGAGAAGAAGAAGAAAGAGATCCGAGAAGGAAAGAGTTGAAAAAGAAGAAGAAGAGAAGAGATCAAGAGGAAGGAGAACATGAGGAACACTCTTCTCCACCTAAAGGCATGGAAACAGGGGGAGACCAAGAGAGAAGAGGAATGTCTTCATATCTTGCTACCAGTGAGGGAGTCAGTCGCTCTCCAGCAGATCCAGAGGACATTATGCCTCTCAATTTCCTGAGGAAGGACATGATGTTTCATCGCCATATCTGCGTGATTATGCTGATCTGCCATCGTCGCCTTTAGTCCATCGATCATGCCAAAGCCACACGTACGGACCGATAATTCAGCAGATTTTTCACACTGGATGTTCTCTTGGAAATGCGAGGTCGATATATGCTTTGGGATGTGAAGTTCAGAATTTGCAAAATGTAGGTCAAGCTTCTTCGGGTTCCTTGAATGATCAGATCCAAGCCCTTTCTCTTCAGATTCAGGCTAATGCTAAGGGTGAGGATGTTGCACAACTAAAGGAAGACTTGAAAAGGCTGGAAGGCATCGTTAAGTTAATAGGAGATTTCCAGCTTGTTCGTGTTCCCAAGCATTATTGACTCTACTCCATTTTCATCTCAACCTCTTTTTATGCTGACAAAAAGAGGAAGAGATGCGAGATTTGAAAACTTTGAATCTTTACAACTTTTGAACTTTTGGATTGTTTTGATTTTTACTTTACTTTTGTGTCTGGATGTGGACTGAATTTGGATTTGGACTTGACAGCTTATGTTAACTACTATTAAGATCTTATGGATGGCTTTATCACATGCAAGACTAACCTAATTTCTATGGTTGTAGATTCTAGTGTTATCATTCATTAAGCCATTTATCTTTATAAGATATCCATATTTGTTTAAGTAATATTTTGCAGGTCAAAGTTATCCAAATCTGCAGGAAAGTTTTGTCACCATCAAAAATGGGGAGATTGTTGGAGAAATCTTCGTGAAATATTTTGAAGCTGACAAAACGTTTCCATCAGTCTAGTATGAAGATTTGCAGACTCTGCTATTTAAAGTCTGAAGACCTCCGGACAGCCAGACTCAAGACTCAAAGTCTATCCTCATTGACAGTTTCTAATCCGTTGAAGAAAGGCTATCCATAACTGGATGTTTCATTAAGGATGTGACTTTATCAACTGGAGAAGATCTCTTGGCTGGATATGACATAACGGAATCCTTTATTTGATCATGATTGATTCGAAGATTAAGGATCCGATGATTGGCAAAGTATACTTGGAAGGTTCTACTTATGGAAACCGAGATCCTGATTGTATGTGCGAACATGATTGATGGGCTATCGACATGTTCCTTTAATAGCTCGAATGATCTTCCTAATTGATTTCATCCAACGGGTAGATTGGAGGAATTCCTTTGGTAAGTGCCAACGGGTATGATGGCATAAAGGAGTATATAAGGAAGATGTTTTAGTTGTTTGAGTGTGTGCACGATAGAAGAATTCCAAAGTCTGAAGCTCCTTATTCTTAGTCAATTCATTTGTTGAGCGAAATCTTGTACACAAAAGAGAGTCTATATTCGTGAGAATCCTTGAAGAAGTGTGGTAGAATATCTACACTGTGGAATCAAGGAAAAGCTGTCTTTGTAACATCTCTTTTGTTCATAGTGAAATCCAGCCGGTGGGAACATTAGTGCGGAAGAGTGGACGTAGGCTTGGAATAAGCCGAACTACTATAAACCTTGTGTTCAATTTTCTCTTCCCTACCCTTTGCTTTACTTTGATCGTATTTCATTTTGTTAATCAAAAGAGAACTCCCTTTCTATCGTCTACCTAGTATCGCTTCCGTATCTCGAGAAATTGTTTTTACACCTATTCACCCTCCCTCTAGGTGCTTATACTAGCTATCTCAATATGTGCCATTGACTCTTCATCAGATGTTGGCATTCTAGAATTGTGACAAAGTAGAATATCTTAAAGCAAATACTAAGCCCCAAGTGGCTTGGTCACAAGTGTCACAAACAATAATGGGAGGCCAAGGGCATCAAAGACAATATCCGTGTGAGCACCCTTACTGGTAGATCCCAACAGTATTACATTTTGCCATTTCAACAAAAAGATAGTTGAGTGGGTCCTTAAGAATCAACCGGTGGAACGATTTGATAAGGTTGTCTATGGAGAGCCTTACATTATCAAAAGACCTCATTACGAGGTATTTGCCTAAAGGGCTGAATTAGCAAAATAGGATGCTGAAGTCGTTAAAGGAATTTTAGAGTTTGAGGATTTGCCTATCAAAAACAATGATAAGGTGATTGAAGCTCAAGTCTTCTCGAAAGAGCTTAATCTTGGCATAAACACTAATTGATGCCCTATTTATGTAAGTGCCTTCTTGATAATGAATTCAAAATCCAACTAGTAGATTTCTTAAGGAAATATAAATATTGCTTTGCCTAGGATTATCGTGAGATGCCTGGATTGGGAAGAAATGTAGTTGAGCATCGACTACCAATAAATTAGAAGTTATGCAAAAGGTCAAAGAAGAAATCAAAAGATTGCTCATAGCAGGCTTTATAAGGACATCATGGTACATCAAGTGGCTATCAAATGTTGTTCTAGTAAAAGAGAAAAATGAGAAGCTCATGGTGTGTATAGACTTCTGTGATCTAAATGTGGCCACACCCAAAGATGCATATCATATGTCGATGGCTGACATGCTAGTTGACTCGGCCTTTGGTAAGGAAATTATGTCATTATGGATGGCCATTCAGGTTACAACTAGATATTCATAGCAAAGGATGATGTCCATAAGACTGTATTTAGGTGTCCAAGAGCAATTGACACCTTTGAATGATTAGTCATGCTTTTTGGATTGAGGAATGCAGGTGCAACATATCAAAGGGTGATGAACTTCATTTTTTATAACATGATTGGTGATTTTATAGAGGTTTATATTGATGACATCATTGTTAATCGGACCAAGTAAGTTATCTGCATTATTTATTGTAGGCCTTAGTCAGTATGTGGAATTTTAAATTAAAGATGAACACTTTGAAGTGTGCTTTCGGAGTTAAGGCTGGTAATTTTTCTAGGATTCTTAGTTAATCAAAGAGGAATTGAAATAGATAAAAGTAAGCCTAAGGTAGTTCTAGAGTTAACGCCACCAACTAATAAAAAGCAACTTCAAATGATATTAGGGAAAATAAATTTCTCGCATCGATTTATTGCCAACTTGTCAGGAAAGATCGAAGTATTTTCCTCATTGTTGAAGCTTAAGAATCAATAAGAGTTCGTGTGGGAAGACAAGCATCAATAGGTGTTCAACCGAATAAAAGAATATCTTTGCAATCCTCCAATTTTAATGCTGCCCAAGGTGGGTAGGCCGTTGAAACTGTATTTGTTGGCCACTAGTACTGCAATCGGATGCATGCTAACACAAGAAGATGATTAAGGGAAAGAGCAAGCAATTTATTGTTTGATTTGAATGTTGAATGATGCAGAGATAATATGCATAGGTATTAAGGAATTGTACTTGTCATTGTATAATGCTTGTACTAAGTTATGTCATTGTATGTTATCGACTATGGTACATGTAATATGTAAAATAGAAGTAATCAAATACATGTTATGTGACATCCTGATTTTCAACCCAATTTTTGATTAAATGAAATTGGTTTTTCATCGACGTGTCTATGACCTTTTTTCTTTGAGTTGGCCACTCACAAGATAACTAGTCTACCAGGTGAAGCCGTTAAAGAATCTAAACGGGATAGACTTGAGAATTCGATCAGAAATCGACTGCTCGATCGTGCTAATTTGCAAGGGTCAATATGGCACTGTCAAAATGAGCCAAAGACCGAAGATAGGTCGGTTCGACAAAGGCATGTATTTAAAGTGTGAGTGATTTCACCTAATTGCAAAATTCTCGTCGAACGACACTAAAAAGATTTTTCTATTGTTTCTGTATCCTGTGCCCGTAATTGAAACCATGAAATTTTCTCTACAACCAAGAATTGCCAATGAGTTGAAGATGTACAATGTGGCTCGAAAATAATCGACCACGGGTCAAATGCGCTAAAAATTCCTAAAAACTACATAGTAGGCTAGGTCACGCTAAAATCGCGTCTATTTGAAATTAACCATGAAATTGAACTCGGTTTCAAGAATCGAAAATTCTATTGTGTCACAATTCATTTACAAGATGTCGCCCTGTCTTTCGAATAAATTTCATTGAGTCTGAGACTTCTCGGAAAAATTAAATTTCGGACATTTTAAAATAAGAAAAGAAATTCGGATGGGAGAGGGAAATGGCTGTTTGGCTGTGCAAATTGAGAGTTTTGCGGAAAATTATGCAAGAAAGTAATGTGGGGGACCAAAGGGAATGAGCATGTGGACTTTGGGACCAAACATTAATGAAAATAGGATATTTTCTTTGACTTTGAAGGCCTTGGTTCCCCTTCTCTCTTCATGCGAACCTTTCTGCATCCTCGAAGTCTTCTGGTTCTCTCTTCTTTTCATTTTCGGTCACGTCTCCCTCCCCTTCACCTTTTCTTTCTTCTTTTCCCTACGGCCAAAACCATCCATTTCTCCCTGACGCTCCACACGTCCACCATTCCTCCCTTACGTCCCCACCATCCCACGCATAGGAGTCAACACACCAAGTTCCTCCAACCGGTTTGTTGATCGTCAACCTTCAACGCCAGCTGCCAGCCTTCCATTCACGCCATTTCCCTTCCACCGACACACCACCGCACCATCCCACGAACTCCCACCTCCTCCATCTTCCCCAACTTGTTGCCACACGTCCGCATCTCCCTCCCACCGAGTCAAACTCCCCAACAAGCCCCCGACGTTGACTCCTACATCCCCGTCCCTCACGAATTCAGCCCACCTTCCACCGATTCAACCCAGCGAAACACCCTCACGTCAACTCCATTCCCTTGTCCGCTCCACTAGCAAGCAGCTTACCATCCTGTCGGCCCATCATCCATCGACACAACTCCATTTAACGTCGCCCACTTCGCCAGCTTTAACCCACATCTTCAGGCCAAATCCCCGCTGCAGCCACGCACGTCCCAACTCCGCGGTTGCCACGCCACCGAGGTCAGCCCAACCTCTAACCCAGCTCAACTTAAGAACAAATCTCAGCCTAAGGTGAGATTTGTTAGCCTGTTTTCAGCCTAGTCCAAGCTACCTTTGGTGCCATCGTAAGCCCAAGTTTTGGCCGCCATCATGCCGCCGTCGCCATGAACCAGTTTTTGTGCTAAACTGGTGAGTTTTTGCCCTAAACTCTAATTATGGGGGCTAATGACGCTTTGGGGTGGCTTAGTGGTTTGGGTTAGGCTAATTAAGATTTGGAGACTTAGTTACCCTAACTAGTTGGTTAGGATAAATTAGTTAGTTTAACTAGGTGGTTAGGTACTTAGCTAGTTAATTTAGCTAGTTTAATTAGTTAATTCAATTAGTATGTTAGGTTAAATTAGTTAGAAGGGTTAGGTAAATTAGTTAGTTCGATTAATTAGCCCGGTTAGCTTAAGTTGATTTACTTGAGTGCTTTAATTTAATTATTTTGCAATTTATTTATTTAATTGCAATTTATTTAATTAGTTATTATTTTTCTGGAAATTATATCGGGATAGCCAATAGCTAGAATTTCGTGCTAATTGTAGTGGTGTACTTAGTTTATGCAATTGAGTGACAAATTGTGCAATTGAGTGATGGTTGTTAATTTTGAGTATTATTTCAACATTATGAAATTTTGGTATTTAATTAGAAAATACCAGATGTTGGGTTTTGACATCGAAAATTCTTTTAAATACTATATCAAATAGTGAGATTTTTAAAAGGAATGATATCAATTTTAAGATTCGATCGACCATGTACCCACACACGATTATTTTAGCAAGTGTTTCTAATACAAAGAAAATAGGCCAAGTTCATTATCTTAATTGAGGCAGTTGAGTGCAAAGCACAATGTCCTTGGTCGGAATTGGGTGTACGTGTGATGGTTATGAGAATCCGTCACCCGATGTGCATCGGGTGGACGATGCTCTCATGCAGAATGCCCCTAACAACGGATGTCGGTTGTAGTAGAAGCTAGACTGATGCTTTTATGTGGAATGCCGTCTAGAGGTAGACGTTGTCGTGCCCGACAAAGCCGGATGATGCCTGGCTATGCCGGAAGACCGATGTGCGTCGGGTAAAACATGCCTGTGCAGACATTAATCAATTGGAAGGCATGAATGATTGAGTTAAACGCGCCTAATTAAGGGACAAAATTGTGTGGCAGGGAATGGGATGTGTCAATGATTTGACCTTATAATCGGGACCCCTGTGATTGATTGAAATATGAGTGAGACGTTCAAATTGATGTGTGCATTTACTATATGCATCTGTTATATAAACTGTACTAACGTGTAGGAAGGAACTGAGGTGAGGTGAGTATCATTAGTTGTGGTTAGGTCGTCTCTAGGTGTAATTCCTTCCTAATTGGGGTTTAGGGTGTGAACTCGCTGAGATTTATTTTCACCCTGTCGTGGGTTACCATTTTCAGTTACCTAGTGGAGAATCTAAAGCCCGAGGTTGATGGGTCTGGAGCATAGGTGGCGTAGGGTTTTCTTTTAGACATAGACCTGTGTATAAACCTACTTGTTTATAAAAGTGTGTTTGGTTTGAAATGGTTGTCCTGCTTTTCTATCCCATGTTAAGTATTGTCAGGGGATTGTTTTATTTCACTTTCGCATGTACATTAAAATGAATGGGTCGGCTACGTGTCCTGAGACGTTGCATTTTTATTGACTACCAAGGGATGTGCGCGTGCTCGAGGTTTGGGGCGTGACATCCCTGCTTGAAGTGGTATCAGAGCTGGTCAGTGTATGAAGTGATAAGGTGCGATGGGCTATGGGATAGTTAGTAGGAAAGGTCTTTTTTATTATACTGATGCATGTGATTGATAGTTGATTGGTAGCTTATTTGGTGTGATCGCTCAATTTCTAATTCTGTGTAGAATTGGAAAGCCGGTTCTATAAAGATCTTGCACTATGAGTGATCAGGAGCAGAGAACTCCTAGGAAGAGGTCGTTAGGATCTATCACCTTGGGTAGGACGCCGACGAGGATTGGTACTTGAGGTAGAGCGCCGGCTTAGGCCAGCATGAGTGTAAGAGTACTGCTGCAAGCCAGTACTGAAAATGTAACAGCACCAAGCGATCCTAGGTTTGACAGGATTGTTCAGGCGCTAGAGTCATTAGGAAGCATGTTGGGCTAATAAGCATAGGATCAAGCCACTACAATTGCCACCGCAAATGCCGTAGCCACCATTACTGCTACACCTATTGAGATCCAGCATGGAGATGTGATCTGGGAGTGAGCCGTTGCGTCTGGGTCGAGGTTTGCATCCAATAGATATGGCAATTGGTTCCTGAAGAGGCCGATGTCAAAAGAAGGGTACCCCATTCCACCTACCAAAAGGGTGGAATTGGAAAGCCACCACCTAACCAAAAGGGCGTGTGTCGTGTCTGTAGGAAAAGACATGGATCTGCCCCGTGTTGTAAAAAGACAAGGGCTTGTTATGGGTGTAGCCAATACGGCCACCTGAGTAGAAATTGTCCCAGAAGGCCTATGGGAGTGTAGGTGCCACCTCCTCCAATGGGACAGAATAGAGGGAACACGCCGCAGAACACACCATGGGGTATTTGGAATAGGCCTCCGATGCAAAGAAGGGTGCATGCTATCACCTGACGAAAGGCAGAGGACTCGCCAGACATGTGCCAAGTTTGTAGAATGAAGCATGGACCAACCGAGTGTCCTGGTATAACGAGAGCATGCTGTGAATGTGGCCAGCACGGTCATCAGGTGATAAACTATCTGCACAAGTCTAAGAGAGCATAGGTATCGCTACAGTAGATGGGGCGCTACTAGGATAGTGATGGGGACAGGAATGAACCGAGCCATGCATCAATCAGGAGAAGAAGGTTCATGGAAATTTTGTCAAAGTAGCGCAGCGGAATTTTGGTTATGCTTGTAGAATTTCAGTTTGTTGTAATAAAGTAGTAGAAAGGAGAATTACTGGTTAGAGTTGTACTTGACTATTTTGCTTGTGTATAACTTTGATGTCATATATGAAAAGAGTTGGCTCAATGAGCCTCTTGCTGTAATTGATTGATGTTGTGAAGTAATCCAGTTTAAACCGTTAACGGGTGAAAGTTTCGAGTTTATTGAAAATCGAGGAGGACCTTAGATTGCCTTAATCTCTTCGCTTGAGTCAACCCGTTTGTTAGACGGGGGTTGTCAAGGTTAATTGGCGACTGTCGTGGATACGACAGTTGAGGAGCTAAAGATCAAGGATATTGTAGTGGTTCAAGAGTTTCCAGACATGTTTCCGAAGGGATTGCTAGGTCTGCCCCCCAAAAAGAGAGATTGAGTTCGTGATCAAGTTGGCCTTTGAGACGGAACCAATCTCTAAGGCCCATTGCCAGATGGTGTTATCAGAGTTGAAAGAATTGAATGTGCAAATGTAGGAGTTGTTGGATAAGAGATTCATACGTCCTAGTGCATCACCTTGGTGAGCACCAATTCTATTCGTGAAGAAGAAAGATAGTTCGTTGCACCTTTGCATCGACTCTCGGCAACTTAACAAGGTGACGATCAAGAATAAGTACCTACTACCGAGGATTGGCGACTTGTTTGACCAGTTGCAGGAGCGTTGATATTTTCTAGGATCGACCAGAGGACAGGGTATCGTTAACTGAGGATAGTGACTTAGACTTTGCGAGGTCATGGACGGTACGCCAAGTTTAGTAAGTGCGGGTTTTGGTTGACTCGTGTGTTATTACTAGGTCACGTGATTTCAGCCGAAAGAATCTCCATGTACCCGATCAAGATTGAAGTAGTGATCAACTGGCCAAGACCGACGACAGTGACAGAGATTAGAAGTTTCTTGGGTTTGGCAGGTTATTACAGAAGGTTCGTGGAAGGATTTTCAATTTTAGCTTCGCCATTGACTTGACTATTGAAGAAAGAAGGGAAATTTGTATGGACAGATAAGTGCAAGTGTAGTTTCCAAGAGCTTAAGCAGAAGCTGACTACCGCACCAATGTTAACTATTTCATCTAGTCCTAGAGGATACGAGAACTACAGTGATACATCGTTTAGAGGACTGGGTTGCATGTTAATGCAGCATGGTAGAGTCGTTGCATACATGTCATGTTCAGATTTCTAAAGACGGAACACTGAGGTTTTGTGGATGATTGTGTGTGCCTAATGATGCAGAGCTTAAGGAGGAGATATGTCAGAAGCTCATCATAGCAGTTACAGCAATCATTCAGGCCGTACCAAGATGTATTAGAATCTGTGTCAGCACTATTGGTGGACCGGTATGAAGGCAGATATCGCCAAGTATGTCGCCAAGTGTCTGACATATCAACAAGTGAAGGCACAACATTGTAAGCTGGGAGGACTACAACCTCTCGAGATTCCCGAGTGGAAGTGGGAACACATCACAATGGACTTTATGATAGGATTACTGAGGAGTTAGAGGGTTAATGATTCCATTTGGGTTTTGGTCGACAGACTAACAAAGTTGGCTCACTTTATCGCCGTACAAAAGGACCTTGCATTGGATAGATATGCAGAATTGTGCGTGCGTTAGATTGTTCATCTGCATGGAGTGCCAGTGACGATTACATCTAATAGAGACCTGAGATTTACAGTTGCCTTTTGGAAAAGCTTGTAGACCGCCTTGGGAATGAAGCTACAATTCAGTACGGCTTACAATCCGCAAACAAATGGTCAATCCGAGAGGACAATTTAGACCCTCAAGAACAAGTTGAGAGTGTGTGTGCTAGACTTCAAAAGAAGCTGGGAGGAACAACTTCATCTCGTCGAGTTTGCCTACAACAACAGCTACCAGCAGAGAATTTAGATGGTACCTTTTGAAGCATTGTATGGCAAAGCATGTAGAACGCCAGTTCATTGGGATGAGGTCGGAGAATGGAAGATCACATGCCTAGAGTTGGTTCAGTAGTTAGTGGATGCAGTTGCAGTTATCAGGGACAGATTAAAGACAACTCAGAGCTGCCAAAAAAGCTACACAGATAAGTGTTGAAGACCTTTGGAATTCCAAGTTGGTGAGCACGTCTTTCTGAATGTGTCACCAATGAGGGATACTTCATGCTTTGGCAAGAAAGGAAAGCTAAGTCTGAGGTACGTAGGTCCCTTTCAAATTTCGGAAAGAATAGTGACCCTAGCGTATTGTCTTGTATTGCCATCATGGTTGGCGCAAGTGCATGACATCTTTCACATGTCAATGTTCAGAAAGTATGAGCTTGACTTGACCCACGTACTGAATTTTGAAGAGTTAGACGTGGACGATAGGGTGTTGTATGTGGAGAGACTAGTTCAGATTGTAGATTGGAAGGAGGAGGTTCTGCGCACCAAGACAATCCCGTTAGTCAAGGTGGTTTGGCAACACCATGAGACAAAAGGAGCAACCTGGAAAGGGAAGACTCGATGAGGCAACAATACCCCCACCTTTTTTATTAAGATTCGTAATGGTTTAAATTTCGATGACGAAATTTTTATAAGAGGGAAAGAGTTGTGACATCCTGACTTTCAACCCTATTTTTGATGAAATGAAATGGGCTTTTCATTGATGTGCCTATGGCATTTTTCTCTAACTTTGCCACTCACGAGATAACTAGTTTATTAGGTGAAGTTGTTACGGAACTTAAACGTGACAGACTTGAGAATTCGATCAGAAATCGACTGCTCGACCGTGCTAATCTGCAAGGGTCAATACTGCACTGTCAAAATCGACCAGAGACCGGAGATAGGTTAGTTCGATAGAGGCATGTAACTAAAGTGTGGGTGATTCCATCTAAGTGCAAAATTCTCGTCGAACGGGACTAAACCGATTTTTCGGTCGTTTCTGTACCATGTGCTCGTAATTGAAACTTTGAGATTTTCACGATAACCAAGAATTTCCAATAAGTCGAAGATGTACAATGTGGCACGAAAATAATCGACCATGGGTCAAATGCGCTAAAAATTCCTAAAAGCTGCCTAGTACGCTATGTCATGCTAAAATTGTGTCCAGTTGAAATTAACCACGAAATTGAACCCGGTTTCAGGAATAAAAAATTCTACCCTATCACAACTCATTTATAGGACACCACCCCGTGTTTCGGAGAAATTTCGTTGAGTCCGGGACTTTTTGGAAAAATTGAATTTTGGACATTTCGGAAAAAAGAAAAGAAATTCGGATGGGAGAGGGAAATGGCTGTTTGGCTGTCCAAATTGAGAGTTTTGTGGAAAATTATACAAAAATGTAATGTTGGGGACCAAAGGGGATGAACATGTGGACTTTGGGGCCAAGCATTAATGAAAATAGGATATTTTCTTTGACTTTGAAGGCCTTGGTTCCCCTTCTCTCTCTCTTTCCACCCTCCCTTCTTCGTGTGAACCTTTCTACATCCCCGAAGTCTTCTGCTTCTCTCTTCTTTTCATTTTTGGTGACGTCTTCGTCCCCTTCACCTTTTCTTTCTTGTTTTCCCAATAGCCGATGTTGGATATATTATTAATATAGTCTAAAATAATATGTTCACATACAAGCCCAATAGGTAAAAGCATGGTTATTTGGGTCCATATGGGCCGGAGCCCAATAACTTTCATATAAAAACTCTAGGGTTTCCCTACGCTGGAAGTAACACTATTGAGCATTCCAAACTTAACGTCTCTTGGTCTAATACTTCAAGCAACTACTTTTTCTCTCTCAAACATATTACCTCCAACAATCTTGAAGTATTAGGTTCGTGTGTCCGATTTCAGCAAGTAAAGTGTCTTCTTGAAGATTTCATCAAGACGAATTCGCGGCTGTAATTTACTTTCGATTTCGATAGTAATATTGGCCGGGATCTGAGTTTGAAGATTCGAGTGACCGAAATCTTTGATTCAAAAACCCAAAAAATTATAGCTAATTTAAGAGGGTGAAACCACTTGGCCTTTGATCTACTCACCGATACGAACGTTTTGAGTGGTCATTCGCGTCAATCGGAGGTCGGACGGAGAAGTTACGGCACCGGAAGTTTCCATCTGAATTTCTAGCAATGCAGGGACGAAATTTCTAGCGAATTTCGGGGGCGAAATTTTTCAACGAGTTTCAGCGACAAGGGTAATCCATCTTAAGGTTTTTGGGTGCTCCAGATCCGTTTTTGGGGTTTTTTTTTTTTTTTTTTTGGCAAATTCCATCTCTATAGAGCGGTTTGATCAAGGTTAGGGAGTTGTTCAACTTTGTTGCTCTAAGGACTGCAAGGTGCACTCTTTCTAACACTTTGCTTTGATTAAAATGGCAAAGCGTAGTTCATATGATATTATAAAGTTGCAATCTTTTGATGTTACTGAATTTCATGGCTGGAAATTACATGTTCAATTTGGCATGAAAAAACATGACATATTCTATACTGTATTGAGCGATTTTGCATCTACCATTGAAGATGTGAATGAATATCAATGGAACAAAGATGAAGATTTTTGTAGAGATTACTTGTTGAACTCTCTAAATCCTAATATGGCTATGACTTATAGTGAGTATAAGATGACGAAAGAGATATGGGATCACTTGAACGCTCAGTTCCAAAAACAAGAGGGGCTATCTAAAACTCTCATAGAGGAGAAATTCTTTGACTTTAAATTCACTATGAATTCAAGCATCACCTCTCAGCTAGTTGAATTTGAGAACATGAGGAACAAGCTGAAAGATGATAATTCTGATATGTTCGATAATCTCTTTGTCGGTCTTGTGTTGAGCAAACTGCCAACTAAATGGAGTTCTTTCAAGACTGAAATGCACAAACTGAAGGTACAGATGGGACTGAATTAAAGAGGTATATTCACATTGAGGATCAAAATATCACTAGGAAGAGTTTGGAACAAGTGGGACAACAAAAGTCAGTTGCCAATTTAGTTTCACACTCCAATAAATCTAAGAAAAAGTCAAAGTCACCAAAAGGTGAATCCTCTTTACAATTAGAGGCCAAAAAGACTATCTTCAAAAAGAAGAAGAAGGGCAAGTGCCATAACTGTGGAAAGTGGGGTCACTGGGCAGCAAAGTGTAAGTTGCCGAGGAAGCCAAATAATGACACACCACATAATTAGGCCAATATGCTAATTAGAGGATTTGAGCCTCGAGCCTTTATTGGAATAATGAAGAATGGAAAGGCCAGCATCTCTTTTGAGTGGTGGTTGGATAGTGGCACTACTTGTCATGCTACAAATGACAAGAATTTACTCACTGAGGTCACAGAAGTGAAAGACACTGTGGAAAATTGCAATGGTGATGAGGCAAAGGTGACTCATGGTGGAACTGCAAATTTGGTGCTTTCTTCAGGTAAATTACTAACTCTGAAACATGTTAGAGTAGCACCTTTACTTAAGAAGAATTTGATATCTATGAGTTTACTTGATAAAGCTAGTATGTCCTTTTCAACTATGAATGGTTGAGTAACTTTATCTATTAACTCATATTATTTTGATTGTGCATTCATGGTTAATGGTATGTATAGGTTGAGTTTAAATGCTAAAAGCAGAAATCATGTGAATTATACTTTGATTGATCCAAAGTTGCTACACAATAGACTTGGACATGTGAATTACAGGAAAATGCAACATCTAGCTAAAACTCATAACATTCCATTAGATACTTCTATTCGATTTGATAAGTGTGAAGTGTGTGCACATGCTAAAATCACTAAAAAAACCCTTTAAGTTGGTTTCTAAAAGCACACAACTTCTTGAGCTAATACATTTTGACATTTGTGATTTTAGAAATTACATTACTAAAGATGGTTGGAAGTATCTAATAACATTCATAGATGATTTTTCTAGATATTGTCATGTCTATTTGTTGAAATCGAAAGATGAGGCTTTTGAAAAATTTAAGATTTTCAAGTCTATAGTAGAAAATCAACTCAACTTGAAAATTAAGAGGTTTAGGAGTGATAGAGGAGGAGAATATATTATGTCAAGGTTCAAGGAATTTTGTGCTTCAAAAGGTATAATACTTGAAATCACTGCTCCTTATTCACCCCAATCAAATGGTGTTACAGAGCGTAATAATAGAACGTTAACTGAAATGTTAAACTCTATGTTACTTACAGCTGGCATGCCTTCCTCCTATTGGGGAGAAGCAATTCTAACTGCTAATCACATCTTGAACAGGTTGCCGCACTCTAAGTTGTCCATGACACCTTATGAGATATGGCATAAGCGTCATTGTAGATATGATACTCTTAAGACTTGGGGTTGTATTGCTTTTGTGAGTATACCGAATCCTAAGAAACCTAAGGTGGGATCTAGAACTATTACTTGTGCATATCTAGGTAGTGCAAAAGATAGTGCTGCAAATAGGTTTTTAGATCTATCTACTGACACAGTAATATAATCTAGAGATGTAGTGTTCTTTGAAAACAAGTTTCTCAGAGATCAAGGCTTGAATGTTTCTAGATCTACAGATATGATTTCAGAATCTCATGTAGAATCTAAAGCAGGCCCTTCTGACACTAATTACACACAGTTGGCTATTGAACCAATTCCAGTAAGAGTATCTACAAGAGAGAGAATTCCCAAAAGTTTTGGTGAAGACTTTGTTGCTTACCATCTTGAGGATGATCCATTCTTCTATCAGGAAGCAATGAGATCTAGGGCATCTCTACTGTAGGTAGGACCATAGATGATGAAATAAGTTCTTTGCTGCAGAATCACACTTGGCAACTAGTAAATTTGCCAAAAGGGGCTAAAGCTATTAGGCTGTAAATGGGTGTTAAAGAAGAAATTGAAAAGTGATGGATCAATAGCCAGATACAAAGCATGTTTAGTAGCTAAAGGCTATAAACAACAGAGTGGAATAGATTATTTTGATGTTTATTCACCTATGTGTCATCTATTAACTATAAGAATTCTTCTTGCTTTGGCATCTATTGAACACTTTGTAGTGCATCAAATGGATGTAAAAATAGCTTTCTTAAATGGGGATTTAAATGAGGAAATTTACATGGAACAACCGGAAGGATATGTTATGAAAGGTCTTGAGGACAAAGTTTGTAAATTGAATAAATCATTGCATGGTCTTAAACAAGCACCTAAGATGTGGCATCTTAAATTTGACAAAGTGGTAAAGAGTTATGGTTTTCAGTCTGGCCATTCAGATAAATGCATTTACCATCGTTCTATGTCAAATAAGATAGTCATCATTTGCTTGTATGTTGATGACATGTTAATTCTTGGTTCCGATCATTTTGTAGTGAGTGACATGAAAGCTACTTTAGCTAAAGAATTTGACATGAAAGATCATGGTATTGCTAATACCATTCTTGGTATGAAAGTAAGCTTTAAACAGCAAGTTATCTCCCTTAATCAGACTCATTATATTGAACAGCTACTTTCTACTTAGGGATATGATAAGTGTAAACCAAGTGAGACACCATGTGATGATAATAACAGACTGAGTTCTAATGAAGGGACCAGCGTGGATCAGTTAAAGTACTCAAAACTGATTGGTAATCTCATGTATGCTATGAGTTGCACTAGACCCGACATAGCCTTTCCAATTGGCATGCTGAGTCATTTTACTAGTAATCATAGTAAAGAGCATTGGGATGTCCTCAATAGGCTAATGAGATACCTTAAAGGTACTAAAGATTATACTCTCTATTATTCTGGTTATCCTCCAACTGTGGATGGATATTCTGATGCCTCATGGTGCACAGATATTGGAAATAGTAAGTCCACTAGTGGGTATGTATTCACTTTGGGTAGAGCTGCTATTACTTGGAAATCTAAACGACAGACTTGTATTGCATTGTCGTTTATGGAATCGGAACTTTTTGGAGTGCGGGACACTTGGAGTGCCATAACTTGGCACGCCGGGACACTTAAGTGCCATAACTTTAAAATGGTACACTTAAGTGCCATCATCGGAGTAAAATGGGACACTTAAGTGCCACTCCGCGAAAATCCGGCCAAATGGCTGACGTGGCGACTTTCCAATGAGCTCGGTCCCAAACGGCGTCGTTTTGCACGGCGACGTGGCGGAGAAAATGCAAAAACGACGCCGTTTGCGTCTACGTGTAAATAATAGTATATAAATTAATTAAATTAGATTTAAAATATTCAAAAAATTTAAAAAAAATAAGAAAAATTTAAAAAAATTTAAAAATTAAGAAAAATTTAAAAATTAAGAAAAATTTTAAAAATTAAGAAAAATTTTAAAAATTAAGAAAAATTTTAAAAAGTGGGGAGTGGGAGGCCGAATGGGGCGGCTCCCTTGCCGCCACCGCCGGCTCCCTCACCGCCGCCACCTCCCGCCGCCGCCTCCCCCCCCTTTTTTTAATTTTTAAATTTTTTTAAATTTTCTTATTATTAATTTTTAAATTTTTTAATTTTTTTAAAACAAATTTTAATTTTTTTAAATTTTTTAAAAAATTTTAAAAATTTTCTTTTTTTAAATTTTTTAAAAATTTTAAAAATTTTCTTTTTTAAATTTTTTAAAAATTTTAAAATTTTCTTTTTTAAAATTAAAATTTTAAAAATTTTCTTTTTTAAAATTAAAATTTTTAAATTTTTAAAATTAAAATTTTTAAATTTTTAAATTTTTAAAATTAAAATTTTTTAAAATTAAAATTTTTAAAATTAAAATTTTTAAAATTAAAATTTTTAAATTTTTAAATTTTTTAAAATTAAAATTTTTTAAATTTTTAAATTTTTTAAAATTAAAATTTTTTAAAATTTTAAATTTTTAAAATTAAAATTTTTAAAATTTTAAATTTTTTAAAATTAAAATTTTTAAATTTTTAAATTTTTAAAATTAAAATTTTTAAATTTTTAAATTTTTAAAATTAAAATTTTTTAAATTTTTAAATTTTTTAAAATTAAAATTTTTAAATTTTTTAAATTTTTAATTAAAATTTTTAAAATTTTTTAATTTTTTTAATTTTTTAATTTTTAAAAATTAAAATTTTTAAATTTTCTTTTTTAAAAAAGTTTTAAATTTTTTTTAAAATTAAAACTTTAATTTTTTTTAATTTTTTTAATTTTTATGCTTGATTTGGGCTAGGCGTGGCCACGTAGAAAAATAATAATAAAATATTGCTTGCGTAGGATTTAGGAGGGTCGCGGGAGGTGGCGACTTAAGTGTCCCACTCGAAAAAAAAGTGGCACTTAAGTGTACCGTTTTGAAGTTATGGACAAGTGTGGCGTCCAAGTTATGGCACTTGTGATGTCTTTGCCGAACTTTTGCTTTAACCTTAGCCGGTGAAGAGGCAAAGTGGATAAAGAATCTGATTATGGATATTCCTTTGACTCGGCTAAAGATTAATTCTTTAAGCCTATTTCTGTGATAATCGAGCAGATGTCCAAGTCATCAAGAATTCTCTCTTTAATTCAAAGAGAAGACATGTGAGACTGAGACGTGCGTTGTTGAATTATCTAAGAGAACAAGGGGTTTTCACATTGATCGACGTGAGATCGAAGGATAACATAGCTGATACTCTCACCAAGTTATGCCTAAAGATAGATTATTCAAAACAGTGGAGGAAATGGGGTTAAAGACTATATAGGCAAGTCTTAACTACCATTTACTTACCTTCTAATTGTGTATTTTGAATTATCAAATCTTTCTTTATTGGCTATAATGATAAGCACAGTTTATATGTTTCATCGATGTTCACAATTGCTGACTAATTTGAAGAGGGTGAGTTGTCTCATTCCAAATTTGATGAAGATGACTTTAACCTTATTCAAATGTTATATTTGGGAAATTGTGTCATTCCAAACTTGATGATACAATTCAACTAGATTGGACTATCCTTTTTGGTTAAATGATCTCATTTCAAACATGATGCTAGATTATTTGACTTTAAGGAATCAATAATTGTGACATTCCAAATTGAAACATAGAAACAATTGTTTACATAAGAAGCCTATTTGTCTTGTTCTTAATTGAAACTTGATATTACATGACTAGGTTATTGTAAGTGACTTGACTATTGGTCTTGTTCTTTGAAACTAGACAATAGTTATTCTCCTACAAATAAACTTAAGTTGATGGCTCTTTGTAAATCACATTGTTTATGTCTTATTCATAATTTATGAAACTGACTTGATGCTTATGACATGATATTATGATGCTTTACGACATCAATATATGTTCTTCTTTGCTTGATGGAATGGTGCTAATTTTTTATTCAAATGATTGAATTCATGATAATATGAAATTCATATTTGACATTCTATAGGGGATGGCAGAGATGGAGGAGAGCTTAATGAGTGGGATCTTGACCAGGATGACTTACTTGATGAATGAATATATATCATTTAAAGCGTGTAGGGACTTGACAGTTTACCTGCTATTGCCTATTTTGATGAAGTCCATTTACTTGAGACTTGCATTTTGCTATTTCTATTTTGTGGACATTATTATGCTTGTTTCTTATATTTGTAAGGCCTTAGACTATTTTGACTGGCCTACTTATACTTGATTAATATGCATATATTGGTTGTGAACTGAGTCTGAGATTTATTTTGGGATTTGGATTTTGTTAATCTCATAACAGATTCATGATAAGAATGATTCACTTATTTAGATTGCATATGATGATTTAGTTTAATGCTTTACTACTAGAATACTCTTTGACCGATCCGAGTTGATTGTCTTGGACTAAATGTGGATGATTCATGTTTGTCTGAACATTACACGGACCACCTTATTGGATTGTGCTGTATGGTGAACATAGGAGGAGATTGTTGGATATATTATTAATATAGTCCAAAATAATATGTTCACATCTGGCCCGACAAGTAAACGTAGTTATTTTGTCATATGGGCCGGAGCCAATAAATTTCATATAAAAACTCTAGAGTTTCTACGCTTATTTGGAGAGTAACACTGTTGAGCGTTCCAAACTTGACATCTCTTGGTGTAATACTTCAAGCAGCTACTTTTTCTCTCTCAAACCTATTACCTCCAATAGCCGAAACCCTCCATTTCTCCCTTACGCCCCCACACGTCCACCATTCCTCCCTTATGTCCCCACCATCCCACACATAGGAGTCAACACGCCAAGTTCCTCCAACCAATTTGTTGACCACCAACCTCCCACGCCAACTGCCATTCTTCCATTCACGCCATTTCCCTTCCACCGACACACCACCGCACCATCCCACGAATTCCCACCTCCTCCATCTTCCCCAGCTTGTTGCCACATGTCCGCATCTCCCTCCCACCGAGTCAAACTCCCCAGCAAGCCCCCGATGTTGACTCCAGCATCCCCATCCCTCACGAATTCAGCCCACCTTCCACCAATATAACCCTGCGAAACACCCCCACGTCAACTCCATTCCCCCGTCTGCTCCATCAGCAAGCAACCACCATCCTGTCAGCCCATCATCCACCGACACAGCTCCACTTAACATCGCCCACTTCGCCAGCTTCAGCCCACATCTTTAGCCCAAATCCCCGCTGCAGCCACACACGTCCTAGCTCCGTGGTTGCCGTGCCACCGAGGTCAGCTCAACTCAAGAACAAATTTCAGCATAGGTTGAGATTTGTTAGGCCGTTTTCGGCCCGGTCCAAGCTCCCTTTAGTGTTGCCGTAAGCCTAAGTTTCGGCCGCCGTTGCGCCGCCATCACCGCGAACCAATTTTTGCACTAAACCGGTGAGTTTCTGCCCTAAACTCTAATTATGGGGGCGAATGATGCTTAGGGGTGGCTTAGTGGTTTGGGTTAGGCTAATTAAGATTTGGAGACTTAGTTAGCATAACTAGTTGGTTAGGATAAATTAGTTAGTTTAACTAGGTGGTTAGGTACTTAGTTAGTTAATTTAGTTATTTTATTTTGTTAATTCAATTAGTATGTTAGATTAAATTAGTTAGAAGGGTTAGGTAAATTAGTTAGTTCGATTAATTAGCCTAGTTAGCTTAAGTTGATTTACTCGAGTGCTTTAATTTAATTATTTTGCAATTTATTTATTTAATTGTAATTTATTTAATTTGTTATTATTTTTCCGGAAATTATATCGGGATAGCCGGTAGAATTTCATGCTGATTGTAGTGGTATGCTTAGTTTATGCAATTGAGTGATGATTGTTAATTTTGAGTAATATTTCAAAGTTATGAAATTTTGGTATTTAATTAAAAAATACCGGGCCTCGGGTTTTGACACGAAAAATGCTTTTAAATACTATATCAAATAGTGAAATTTTTAAAAGGAATCATCAATTTTAAGCTTCGATTTGACCGTGTACCCACACACGATTATTTTACCGAGTGTTTTTAATACAAAAAAAATATGCCAAGTTGATTATTTTAATTGAGGCATTTGAATGCAAAGCACAATGTTCTTGGCCGGAATTGGGTGTACTTGTGATGGTTATGAGAATCCGTCACTCGATGTGTGTCGGGTGGACGATGCTCTTATGTGGAATGCCCCTAACAACATATGTTGGTTGCAGTAGAGGCTAGACCGATAGTCTTATGTGGAATGCCGTCTACAGGTAGATGTTGCGGTGCTTGACGAAGCGGGAAGATGCCCAGCTACGTCGGAAGACCGATGTGCGTCGGGTAAAACATGCCTGTGTGGGCATTTATCAATTGGAACGCATGAATGATTGAATTAAACTCGCTTGATTATGGGACTGAGGCGAGGTGAGTATCATTGGTTGTGGTTAGGCCATCTCTAGGCGTATTTTCTTCCTAAACGGAGTTTAGGGCGTGAACTCACTAAGATTTATTCTCATCCTGTTATGGGTTACCATTTTCAGGTACCTAGTGTGAAGAATCCGAAGCCCAAGGCTGAAGGGTCTGGAGCGTAGGTGGCCTAGGGTTTTCTTTTGGATATAGAGACTTGTATATAAATCTACTTGTTTATAAAAGTGTGTTTGGTTTGAAATGGTTGTTCTGCTTTTCTATCCCATGTTGAGTGTTGTTTGGGGATTGTTTTATTTCGCTTCCACATGTGCATTAAAATGAATGGGTCGGCGACGCGTCCTAAGACGTCGCATTTTTATCGACCATCGAGGGATGTGCACGCACTCGAGGTTCGGGGCATGACATGTTAACTTAACCAATAATAAGAGGTTCAATTGCCAAATGGGCATTCACACTCTCAGAAATTAGCCTAGTATATGTCTCGCTTAGAGCGGTAAAAAGACAAGTGTTGACACATGATTTTTAATCGACATATCATTAAAAGGTAAAAAATCAAGATTAGGATTTCCGATCGCGATGGAACTTATTTCTCGACTAAAAATGTCGTTTCTCATTTTTTTTTCTTTTTGCTTTGTCATTCTTAAGCAATTTCTCATTCACTTCGATCGAAAAAAAAAAAAAAGAAAGTCAAATGGTTGAATTGGGTTGACTTCTTGGTTAATCCTTTGACAAAAGATCAACCGTGAGTCAAAAGTTGATTTTTACACAAAAAGATGTTGAATAGTCTTAATTTCCTCTTAACTTAGCTAGGTTAATTCCTGAAAATTTCAAAGATTTGACAGTAAAATTAACCTTTTAGAAAAAAATCAAGTAAAAGATTGACTTTTGATCAAACTTTTAACCAAAAAAAATAAAAAATAAAAAAATCCACAAAACACTTCATTAAGTGGCGAAAATTTTCCAAAATTCGATTAAGAACCTTGTTTTTCAAATTTTTCAGTTTCAAGTTCAAAGTTGGCCAAAAATAAAATTACTTTCATTCTACTCTTAACTAGGTCTAATTCCTTTTTTGACATTTGATCTAGAGGTAACTACCCATTCACTCATTCAACCAATTTTGAGATCAGGTATTTTATGTGTAAATTGCTATTTTTGTCCTAGATTAGGGGTCCATATCAATTCTTCATGATTTGCATAACAACATTTCCATTCAACACCACCGGCCGCGGTGGCTCCACCGGGGCTAAGACTCTGCGATCCTCAACGAAGAGGTGAAGGGTTCAAAACCCGGGGAGGCGCTAGGTGTATTAAGTGTGACTCGGGGTGGTGGGTCCTCCCGCTTAAGTGTCACACAGGGGTTTCGGCGCGGCTGTCGGCGCAAGCCGGTTCCTCCAGCACCAAAAAAAAAAAAAAAAAAAAAAACATTTCCGTTCAACTCCTTTTCTTGGTGATATTCCAAATGGGGTCAATTTTGAGAGATTCACTTGGGTACATTCTAATTTGATCGACTTGGCTTATTCAAAGATCATAAAAAAAAAAACTGGCTAAGGTGCTTCAATTGATGTAATTTGACTTGGCCTATTCTAAACTAGAGTGTAATTGGAGTAATTAATATTCAATTTGGTCAATTGAAGTTCAATTGAATATATGATTTTAGCTTGTGGCCTCGATTCAATAGGAACTCAATGAATTTGGACAATTTTTATGCACAATTAGTCAAGTTGAGATAGTCTAATTGCATCTCATTTGATTCAATTCATATAGAAATATTTGATTTCATTTAGATTGGGTAAAATCAGAAAAATCAGAACAAAATTCAAACAAAAATTCAACCCGGTCAACCCAACGTTGACCATATTTGATCGGTGTTGATTAGTGAATTTTTCCGGTCATTTTTTTTTTTTTTGGCTAGAACCACCTTCAGCTGACCTACTTCATGGCCAATGCATTTATGCCCTTAATTTTCAATTTTCAAAATTTTCCTCGGATTTTACGAAATTTGCAAATTTGCCCCAAACCCTAACTAATCCTTTACCTCAAGATTAGATTATCATTGTTCATTGAGAATGCATCATGACCCTTGGAATTAACATGTGCCTAATTAGGATATTATTTAGTGTTTGTTCAAGATAAGATGACATCTAAGCCTCAAGATCAATCCAAGGGCTACGATTCCATCCCTAAACTCATATAAATAGGATTTTTTTTCCAAAAGAAAAAGGTGCTGATAGTATGCAAAAATATAGATCTGAAGAGAGAAAACCTTTCAAAATCTCTCTCTCTCTTTCCCATTACCGCATCGCTCTTCTCCCCCCAACCGCCTCACGTCATTGCACCATTTGCTGCTTGCCGGAGCTCCGATCATCGTCGTACCACCCTCGGTGAATCTCATCGACCTCCATCCTTTCCTGTCTTCTTCACTCAATGATTGAAGAGATGCTAGAGCCTCTCATCCAGCTGATTTTCACCTCAGATCCGAAGGTCTTTCTTCGCACTGGTGACAAGTCTGCCTTTTTCTTTGCGCCTATCGATGATCCAATGTAGTGACAATCTTTGACCTGTCCAGAAGTTCTAGGTGGTGGGAAATCTACTGAACGATCACCTAAAGGCTTCTGTACAGCTGATCCTTTCATCGGCGTCAAACCGGTGCCCAATCTTCTATCTAGTAGCAAACTGGAGCAAATCCAACGTTGTATTCAGCATCTCCGGTAATCTTAGCCCCTCTTGGATAGTCCTTGACATTCCTAGGTGTCACGGCGGCTTGGTGATAGTTTGCAAGAGTTTGTTTCGCGCGAAAACGTTATGAGGTAAGCTCTTTCGCCTCGAGCTCGATGAAGCGAGGTCTTGATAGGAGATCAGTGCTAGAGCTCATCTTAGGGATTGATTTATGAGGTTTATGATGATTGATGATATTTGGGATGTATTGGGATGGAAGTAGATAGGCTATGATGATAATGATATGTTTGATTGCTTGGATGATTATTGTTCTGCAATTTCGGATCCATGATGGACCTCTCAATGCACATCCCGATCTGACATCGTTTGCTATCTGAAATCTGCTTTGAAAATTAGGGAATAATTTTGAAAAACTGACTTGTTTTGATTGATTGTTATGTATTGATCAACCCTGCTTGTCGATTTTTTCTGGATTTCTATGCTTTGAATCTTAAATTGACACATTCATAAAATATTGTTCAAAATATTTTTCTCTACAACATACATTTTTTCTAGAATTTTTGAAAAACATTTGTAGGTTGATCCTTAAAAAATCATCCTTATTTCTGCACCTTTTTGACATCCAGATGTGACTTTCTATTTTGGCTTATACAAGGTAATAGATGAATTTTTTTAACTTTGATCCCTTCTAGGCTTAGAAAATGGACATCCTGAGCTTCGATATGATTGGTCATATGTCCCAAACAGGCATTGTTTGACCCCCAAAAAACACCTCGCAATCTGCTCGATTCTGCAGATCTTTTAGTGATTTTCAGGTTCTATTCTTCGTCTGCCTCTGCACTTTGCTATTTTTGTGCTGACTTCTGTGATTGATTTTTGACAAGGTTGTCATCATGTGATTTATTCCGAATTGTCTGAAGAATGTTCTCTATTTTTTTTTTTCTTTTTTTTCAGTTTTTTTGAACAAGCTTTGGTAGGTTAAAATCACTCAAATCTGAGTATAGGTCAATCTGTCCTGCACTATTCTGAGATGCATTTTTGGTGAAAATGAGCATATAGATCAGTCCATTTAGTCTTAGAATCTTCATTGAACTTGAAATACAGCCTTGTGCTTTTCAACGATGCATGATTTGCATGTTTTGCCCATCATTAGGCATATCGATTGTATGTTCAAGCATGTTAAGGTTCTGCTGCAATTAGAGTACTCCATAACGTGCATCTATTCTTTTTTTTTTTTTTTGTCGAGGTTTGTACTCTCAAACAATGGCCCAAAAGTCCCATGTCTTTTTTGGTTGGACTAACCTAACCGGCGATTTCTGACAAGTCTTTCTTCATTTTTAGAGGGAGGAAGAAGCGGAACTACAAGAAAGCTTTCTTTATCTTTATGGATAACAAATTCATTTTCAAATATAGTTGGGAGACTTTACCCAAGAAATGGTTAAAAAAAATGGAAAGATCGGAACATGGGAATAGATCTTATACCAATATGGACTACCCATTTCAATGTGAACTTAATTATGCTTTAATATCTCAAAGAAAAATGATTGTCGTTGTTCACTCTATACGCCAAATTTTTCGTTAGATTTTTACATATCCTTAGGTGACCAAAATCAACCATGTTCTATGACATTGAGGTTAGGTTAAGGCCTTATCATGTATGCACTTTATCATGCTCATTTGGGTCTCTTAGAGATCAAATCTCACGTTATTGCCTTCCTGACTTTTAAAGCGTGCATAACAAGGTTCGTATTCATGTGTACTACGTCATGTTGAACGTCATTTAGCATGTCAACATAATACCTTGTCGCTTGTGAATGTCATGCCATTTGTGCATTGCTTAGGTGACTTTAGAACTTGTTAATACATATTGTGTTCTGTTTTGTTATTTGATTGACGTGCACACTTTCACGAACCTCGACTTAAGAGCACCAAGTTGATTTCAATTGAACTTGGACCCTTCTAGGAAGTCATAAAGCACGCTTAGACCTTTTAAATGCCACTAGTTTCGTACCAATTGCTTGTCTTGAGACTCATTTTCTATTTTTTCCAAACTAGGTTAAAATTTTGACTTAGGATCAAATTCAGAACCCTATTTTGACCCCTATCTAGACAGACTTTACCAATTTTGTACCAATTTTTCGGTAGGGATTCTCGAGTTGGTCCCTAACGATTTTTGTTTGTCATTCTTTGAAGTATCTTGTGGTGAATTTTCAACATTTTTTAGACTTCATTTGGCAGGTTAAATCTTGGTTGTTATGATGTGATATCCTACTGTTTTGACAAATTTCTGATGCATTGTCAATTGTTGTTTGATTTTTATAAAATCATGCTTAGCTCATTTAAGAAAATTTTCTTCACCAAAGTTGTTCATTATCATGTCATGCATGCTAGAGAATTTTCCATGGCTAGATTGTTGATGGGCATCACACAGTTTTGCTGATTTATCATGTTTGGTCTGAAATTTTCTGATACGAACTTGGTTGTGATTGTTTAGCTAGACTACTTAGTTTAGCTTGTGTATGAATTTAGTCCATGCTATCTTCATAAAATTTGCTTTAAATTCTTTGATATTTGTTGTCAAATGGCTTCCAATGGATCAATTTTCCAAATCATATCTTAAGATCACTTTGATATATGTGATGTTTCCAAAAACAACTTATTTAGAAAATATTTTACAAAACTCTATTTGATATTGTGAGAAGTCACGACTTGAATTGTTTTCAAAATGTCGGTGACGCTCGTGAGCGCATTTATGCGAGCCCCGAGCTAACCTTGGCAATTGAATGCCTTTCATAGCCGAGACATCACCTTGTCTCAAATTTTGTTTTGGAAGATTCCAAAAAAATGTCTTTGAAACATCACATGTATCCTCATGCATATAACCATGTCATTCGTTAGAATTGCCTGTGTTTCTGATTGGCACGTGCCTTGGTAATAAAAGACCTGCTGACAGTTCACTTTCTCGTTTGATTGGTTGAAAAATAAGGTCCAAAAGACTTGCTTGTGTGTTTAATTCACACTCATGCATGTGACTCCTAGATGTATGTTAGGGCCGATGCAAGATACTAAGGGTAGATCTTGGGCAATCACATAGAAGGCTTTGTTAGGGACTTATAAGTGTTATTGACCATGCGATGACACAATTAGTCAATAATGGTTGCAAGTCATAAAATGGATTGGATAAGTGTCTTAGAGAGACCTATGCATGAACTACAAAGGTTGACCCCGAGGCCCAAATCTGATTTGTGAATTGAACTTCTTTTAATTGATTGGCTTTGGCATAATGTTGTGATTTTGGTTGTTTCGACATGTGTGCTTGTTTCTTTCCATTGTATGTACCTAGTTACAATATTTAGGGTGTGTTTGTTTCACGGAAAACATAACATTTTTGGAAAATGTTTTCCGGGAAACCATTTTCCAGGAAAATGGTTAGTTTTCCTTTATTTGGTGATACGTGACTGAAAGTATTTTCTGGTGTTTGGATCGCATTTGAAAAATGATTGAATAACATTTGACTTAACAATTGACAATAGTGTACCTCTTACTTCCAAATTAATTTGTTGAGTCCATGTTACTTTATAAACGGATTTTTCTCAATCAGTTTAATAAATCTAGAATTTGAACCTGCAAAATAAAAAGGAAACCTGAATTCATACACGTATGTTTTTTTTTTCCTGAAAATGGACATGATTTCTGGTTACAAGAGGAAGTCAAAATGATCTAATTAATCGCAACAAACATGCAATTCGCAATTATTTCAACAATCAATCAAAAGGACGGGTCACCGAAATAACAAGATCTGGATGGCAAACAACTTATCAAGGAGGCGCCTTGACCATTGCATCTAGAATTGTGAAGATGGCTATTCTTCCACAAAGTAAATCGACTCTCTCACTAGTTTCTCCGCAGAGCAGATACTTACCCATCATTCTCAACCAAAACCCAACAGCGAAAAACAAATTTTAAACCCTTTTGATTCACGAAATCTAGGCCAGATTCTGGGATTTGGGATGCCCAGAAAACGTGGGTCTCGTCTAAGATTTCTCTTTCTAAGAACCCCACAAGAAAACAGGCAGTGAAATTGAAACTCTCCCATTAATCGACATCAACCATTCAATTGCTTCTCAACACCCAGAAAGTGATAAGCCAAAGGCATCAATCATCAATCATGTCACGACCTCTTTTTTCAGTCCGGGGAAAAAGAAGAAAGTTTAGGGGTATTTGCGTAAAGAGGTGGACCAATGGCCCTAGATTAGGCGCGGGCTCTCCCAAGCCCATACCCGCGCGACGTTGGATTCATTTTTAGTTATTAACAACCTATGTAATTCTAGGAGTCGCCACTAGCCTATTGAGGTCGGCTAGAAACCAATCAAGACACGGGAGTGTTGTCTCGATTCATACGCAACCAAAGATTTCTAGGAACGGGGACTTGTTTACGCCAATGTTTCTATTAGCGCCCTTGTGGTACCACTAACTTGGAAGGTTGTTTATCTAAATGGCCATACAATCTTGATTACCAATTATAATCGTTATGAAACCACTAAGTGTCCATGCAAATGTTTTTGTAGTTTTTTTAATGTCTAGACTAATCCTTACATAATTTAGAAGAGAAATTTACACTCAAAATAATGAAAAGCGGCGCGTAAGTAAACATCCAAGAAATTGAAATGACTTGAAAATAAACGCGGAAAAGGTAAACCCGATACAAGTCGGGCAAATAATATTACATGGCCTTGTTATCACGCCCCGGGACAGGACCCCCGTGAGCAAAATGGGAATTTAAATACGTATGATATTACTCTAAATGCATGAAATTACTCTAGATAATTTTAATCTATGCAAAATGGATTATTTACAAAAATTGTTATAAAATATCAAAATAGCATTAAATTAGAAAAATGACCTTTTAAAATTAGGAAAATTCCATATATGTAATTTATATCCTAATTTGATGTTATCCAACATTTTTTATATTTTTGAAATTTTCAGATTTTTTTTTTTTTTTTTTATATATTTTTTATTTTAAAAGAAATATTAATAATAATTCCTTAAACCGATCTATGCTAACATGGAGTAACACATCACATGAATATCACAACGATTAAGCTCAAATCGACCGCTTCGAGATTGAAGCTTGGTTTCGACATTTTATCGAACACTTGGCTTGCATCAAATCACCCAAAAACGGCTTCTTCGAGTCATGTTTGTGGCCTTCAATCTCGACCCATAAGCAATCTCATGTGAATTTAAAGTATCAAGGATATACTAATACATGCAAAGAACGCGTTTGACTAGAAATTACAGCCTAGAACACGCAAGAATCAAACTGAAAACGGCCTCCAATATGTGGGTTGGAGCCGTTTTGCAAATCTGGTGTTCAGCCCAAGTCAAACAGCCATGTCAAATGCCCAGATTAAAGCTCCGACAACCATCACATGCAACATCTATATGAAATATTACTCAATCGAGATGAAAATACGTAATACTTACTTTCAAATGCAACAAATATCACCGAAAATGATCAACCGAACGCATCAAAATGGACTCTCCAAGAAGTATCCGTGCATGATCTATGCTGGCCAACCATGTCTCAATATGGTTTTTGGCTCATGTTATAGATGGTTTCATGGTTCACAAGAAGATTTAAAGACTAAACCGGGTTGTCCTATGCATCATTAGTATTCCCATTTAACATTCATTGAAGTCACAACGACAAAAAAAGGCATGCAAAGGGGAGTAACAAGTCAAACATGTAGGGGCATTGAAGAGGTTTTAAACACTTAGAAAAAATTTAGCTTCAGAAATCAGTTCTTCGGGCTAGTTTCCTTCTCGATTTTCATGATCAAGACATGTTCAAAATCGAACAAAAATACATCTAGTATTCTTACCTTGCTTCCTAGTTCCTTTTTCAAGTGACTTTTGGCCAAGGAAATCACGAAATTGTCCTCTGGAAGTACGTGGAAACTTGTTCCTTCGAGCTGAAAGTGAGATCTGCAGAAGAAAAGGTGACAACGAAGGCTTTCGTTGACTTCCAAAATTAGATTTCCAAACCTTCCTTGTTGGCCAAGTTCAAATCAACCAAAACTATATGTATTATAGTTTGTGTTTTAAGTCATGGATTTCCTCAATTGTCTCTCAAGTTTCTCAAAAGCACTCGCTTTTCCTCACTCATGAACAATCAGGCTCAACACTTGGCCTGCCAGGAGGGCACTGTTTTCGGGGGGCTTTAGGAGCCCTTCCCGATCTCCATTTGGGACGTGCGACCTATGGTTGGAAAGATATTTGAATGAATTTTAACTCTCTAGTTGAAGGTTTTGGCTAATTTTGGCCATAGGTGTGTGAAAATCTCACTTTTCTCTCTCCAGGTCGGTCTGGAATTTCTGGGTTTTGCTTTTCTGAAGTTGCTTCTGAGGGCTTCTTTGGGGATCGGTTCCGAGCTCTCCTCTCTCTCTCTCGTCTCCTCTCTCTTATCCCTCAAACGAGCATGCTTCATAGATCTTCTCTCTTGCATTCAACGATCTCCTGACCGGCTTTTTGCCCTCCTGCCAGGCCTACCAACTAAGCAGTCCAACAACTTTCTAACTTAGTCAAGATTTTCCCATTTTGCAGATGTTGAGTGTGCCGATTTTGCTGCGACTTTCCCGTGCTTCCAGCAGCTTATCCCTGAAAAGTTTCCGTCCACTTGCACTACTCATTACGGTCTTCCATCACGTGCAAAGATCAGGCCGGCTGGACAGCTACGGAGGATATGGTGGGGCCACCAAGTTGCCCACTCAACAACTCCGACTTCAAACCAACTCGTGGACTGGGATTTGTCAGCTGGTTTAGGCGCTTTAATCCATGAATTTGGCTGATATTTTTTATCAATTAGCAAGCTCATATATAGTAGTTTAAGATCTTGATCGGAGTTTGTGATTTTTCCCACCCAAGTTTGCAAAAAGATCCCTCAAAGTTGGCCATCTTCTTATCCGAAAATACCCAATTTAATGCAAGTTTGGTCATTTTGGCCCAATTTGATAGATTCGACTTGGCCCAAATTCGATTTCAACTCAATTGGAGGCCCAGATGATGATTTAAGGGCTCGGGTGAAATTTTACAAAAATTTGCGAATTGGTCCCTCAACTTTTGAAAACCGCATTTTGGCCCCAAATTGCCATTTTAATTCCAGTTTGACCTCTTGGGCTTGGCTAGTCACATTTAGATCATTGGCCCCAAATTTTTCTTTTTTTTTTTCTTTTTTTAATTTTTTAATTAATTAATTTATAATTTATAATTTTTTTTTAAGGAAAAACATCTTCCATTTTAAATACCTAGATAATTTATATGCAATAATTTGGACAAAAATTAGGTGTCAACAGCTGCCCCTCTTTGGAAGGAAGCTCAAAGAGATTTCTTTCAAAGATAAGGCGACACCTAATTTTTTTTTTTTTTTTTTTTTTTTTTGAAAATAGCAAAATGAAAATGCAAGTGAGCTTAATGTAAAGAGCATGATCTAGGGATGTACTTGTGAACAATTTGAAAAGTGTGGTTTAAGGATATACCCATGAACCTTGTGGTTTAAGGCAGTCCCACTAACCGTGTGGTTTGAGGTAGTCCCACTAACCTTGTGGTTTAAGGCAGTCCCACTAACCGTGTGGTTTAAGGCCCACTAACCGTGTGTGGTTTGGAAGTCCCACTAACCTTGTGGTTTAAGGCAGTCCCACGAACCTTGTGGTTTAAGCTAACCCATAAACCTTTTGGAATTGTATGGTTTAAGCAGTCCCACTAATTGTGTGGTTTAAGGCAATCCCACTAACCTTTTGGAATTGTATGGTTTAAGGATAACCAAGAACCTCTTGAAAGTGCATGGTTTAAGGTTAACCCATGAACCCTTTGAAATTATGTCTTGAAAATGCATGGTTTGAGGCTAACCCATGAACCTTTTGGAATTGCATGGTTTAAGGGTAACCAAGAACCTCTTGAAAGTGCATGGTTTCACTGGAGAAACCTGTCATTCGAGACTATTTTGAAATGGATACTGTACATCAAATAGTATTCATTATAACAAGTATTCTAGTAGCAAAAGCATACTAGATGAGGTCAATTTCAACATGTCATTAGAAACAATATCAAAAGTGTATCGGTAATGAGAAAGCAATGATTGCATAAACGAATCAAACTAATTCCGACAACTTGCCAAACTCGCAAAACTGTCATCACGCTCGGATGATATCATTAATCGTCAAATTCTCTTGGGAGAAAAGTCCTTGTCGAAATGACCCTGACTTATGAGAAAGGTTTGTTAAGTATGCCAAGCAAGGATCCCTAGTCAGAAAGGGCTTCTCGCATATCCTCAAGAAAATGGCTATTTGATCCCATCTGTTCATGTGGGAAACAAACTAATCACTCAACCTCACTCTTCCAGGGCGCAAGGCTTTGAATCATTCGCAATAAGTACACATTGACCAATCAAAGAGGTTCTTTTAAAAGGACCGTAGTGCAGGTTTGGTCATGGTTTTAGCAATGGATAAGCATCATTGGCTATGAAATGAATTAATCACCGATCGACATCTTCGCCAGGTTTACAAGTCAAGAAACCTTAAGATGAGATAAGACAACCTTACTCTCACTTCCTCAAGCGGCATCTTCTTTAGGAAGTCCTTATTTCCACTTTGAATCATCCCAATCTGAAGAGACTTTGGAAATGTGTTGTAATGTTGATTCGGGAAAGGTTCAAAAGGCTTAGCTCAAAAGGCTTAGAACTTTCTGTCAAAGGGGGATTTGGGAGTCGGTGATTATCATGGCATCATTACCATATCATCCATTTTTTTTTAAAAAGCACTCAGTGTTTAGGATTCAAATTGTCTCAAAAGTCCTTTGACTAATCATCTTAACATAATGGCTTTTGTATTTGCAATGATTTTCTTTTCAATGCAGGCATTTTTTTGCCATTTCTACTTTCACAGAGATATTCCTCTTGATGCAATTGTTTTTCTTCCACTATCCCTTTTTTTTTCGGGCATTGACCTTGCTTTTACCAGGCATACTGCTTTTTCATACCCCTTAATTTTCACTTGACTTTTGTTCTTTCGAACTTTTTGAGCTATTGAGACTTTCAAGATGCTTTTCATATTCTCATGTAAACACCAATTGCATTGGTAAATCATGTGCCCTGCCCCCAATGTGGGGGAGATAATCACCACTCGGGTTTTAGAAATGAATAGTTAGGCTCAATATGGTTTAAGCAAAGGGTATCGGTGTTTGGGTAGAGAAAAGAATGCTCTTCTTCACCTTGGGATGCTTCGAGCTTCCATAAGAATTCCCTTGAAGTTACCGCAAAAGATTTATGCAAGTGAGTAAAGAAACCTTTCTCGTCTTTCCTTTACAAATAATGTCAACCCAAACCTCCGTAATTGCCCCATCGTGGGGTGGTTCTTGACAGGGGTATTTTGTATGAAATTCTTCACATTAAGAGGCTCAAATGGGCTAACTATTGTCACCTGCAGTGTGTATGATAGAGGAAAGAAATGCCTCCTATCATCTTGATGTATGTACCTCTTGCGAATGAATTCATTGACCTGCAGTGTGTATGTTTTTCTCTCTTTTTTTTTTTTTACTCAAATCCTAGAGTAATTAAAGGACATGTTTGGAAATGGGTTGCCTTTCCTCATCCTAAGTGTTTCTCGCTTGGCATAAGTAACATCGCCTTTCATTTTTGTTGAGATCATCTGGGTGGATTAATCTCCATAGAGAATTTTGATTCGAAATGACTGATCCGGACAAATTAAAGGTAAAGAAGATTTTCGTGAATTTTGTGGAAAACTTATTTCTTCAATTTCCATTTTTTGTGCTTGTTTCTAGAAAAACATTAAGTGTCCCCTTTTGCGATAGAAATTCTCCATTTGTTTTTCATTTGATTTTGAGAAGAAGGGTACTTACCTGTGCCTTAATAGTCATACGACCCTCCACATACCTGCTTGGTCGATATGTATTCCGCTTAAATCAATTTCTTGGCTTTATTCTTTGGATACTGACGTTCCTGCCAAATAAGGGAACTACGTCAAAAAAAGAGGTTAGAGAGGGTACATCGGAAACGATACCAAATTACCCTTCTTCTGAGTTTGTATTCAACAACTCCTGGGAATATCTCGAACGTGGACCATCGCCATTTTGTTATGTCATTTTAATTTTCTTTGTTTCATGATCTTTCCACCCAAACAACTAGATACACATCGCACGAATACACATGCATGCATAGAATGTATGCATGAGATGCATGATGCAAGTGCTAAGTGACTCGGGTTGTACAAGAAATGGCTATACAGCCTTGATTTCATTCATGGAAAGTATTTCTTGATTGCATCGGCGTTTACAGGCTTTGGCAGCTCGCGGCTGTCCATTTCCACTAAAATTAAAGCCCCACCGGGTAGTATTTTCTTAATGACATAAGGGCCTTCATAATTTGGAGTGAATTTTCCGCGTGGGTCCGGTATGATAGGCAATACTTTCCTCAACACAAGCTCATCCACTTGGAAATGTCTCAGTCGAACTTTGCGATTAAAGGACTTTGCAACTCGCTTCGGTAGCATTGACCATGGCATAGTGCACTAAGTCTCTTCTCATCAATCATATTCAGCTGTTCATATCTCTCGCTGCATCCACTCAGCCTCCGAGAGTTTAATCTGTGAGAGAATCCTCAACGAGGGAATTTCCACCTCTACCGGTAAGACTGCCTCCATACCATATACAAGGAGTAAGGCGTTGCCCCCGTCGAAGTACGTATTGAAGTTCGATATGCCAACAACGCATATGGCAATCGTTCATGCCAATCACGATAATTGTCCGCCGTCTTAGATAGGATCTTCTTTATGTTTTTGTTAGCTGCCTCCAACGCTCCATTCATTTGCGGGCGATAAGGTGACGAGTTCAAATGGCGAATTTGGAATTCATGAAGCAACTCGTCCACAATCTTGTTATTTAGATTCGAGCCGTTATCGGAATAATGGCTTCGGTACACCATAACGGGCAATGATGTCACGCCGGATGAATTTGGCTACATTTTTCGCGGTGACGTTGACATATGAACTCGCTTCAATCCATTTTGTGAAATAATCAATAGCTACCAAAATGAAGCGATGCCCATTAGAAGCTTTGGGGTTAATTGGCCCGATTATATCTATTCCCCACATGGAAAATGGCCACGGCTGAGACATCAAGTGCAGTTCGTTAGGTGGGGCATTGATGTTGTCTCCGTAAATCTGACACCGATGACAATAACGAACATGTTTGATACAATCGGTTTCCATGCTCAACCAGAAATATCCGAGCCTCATGATCTTCTTTGTTAAAAGGTGGCCATTCATGTGTGGTCCGCACTCTCCCTCGTGTATTTCTTTCATTAGCTGGTTGGCTTCTCTAGCATCGACACATTTCAACAGGACTGAATCAAATGATCTTTTGTAGAGCACACCGCCAGAAACAAAGAATTTTGACGCTAGCTTCTTGATATATTTCTTGTCAGCTACCTCATATCCTTGAGGAAATTCTCCCGTTGGAGGTAATTCAAGATGTCGTGGTACCATGGCTCTCCGTCTAGTTCGCCTTCAACCGACATACGATAGCGGGTGCTTGAGAATCTCGATCTTTAATGGCTCAATATCCAATCCCTCCATCACATGCAACATTGATGACAATGTGGCCAATGCGTCAGCAAATTGATTTCGGGACCTTGGCAAAAATTCAAAGGATATTTCCTCGAATTTCTTCGTTAATTCTTCAAGGAATTCATGATATGGGATCAGCTTATGATCGCGTGTCCGACAGCGACCCTCTGTTTGCAGAATAATAAGTGCAGAATCGCCATATACCTGTAAATTCTTGACATTCATGTCAATGGCTAATTGCAAGCCGATGATGCACGCTTCATATTCTGAGATATTATTAGTGCAAGGGAATGTCAATTTTGCAGCTACGGGATAATGTTGGCCAGGTTTGGAGAGATCAAAACTACCCAGTCCCAGAGCGATAAATTTACAGCTCGTGAAGTACATGGTCCATTTATCATTTGCTACGCCAAAATACGTTCGTCCGGGAAGTCAGCTGTGTCGAAAAATTCTGCTTCTCTAGGATTTTCAGCCAACATATCGGCTATGGCTCTCCCTTTGACTGATTTCTGTGCTACGCTTTGTATATCAAATTCAGAAATTAGGACTTGCCATTTAGCCATCTTCCCAACTAAAGCTGGCTTTTCTAGCAAATACTTGATTGGGTCATTCTCTGTCACGAGCAAAATCCGATGGTGAAGAGTGTATTGGCGTAGCCGTGCAATACCCAAATCAATGCTACACATGTTTTTCTACTTCGAGTAATTCATCTCAGAAACAGTGAATTTCTTGCTGAGATAATATATCGCGCATTCTTTTTGATCACTTGGCCTCTTCTGGGCAAGCATGGCCCCTAGTGACTCCTTATGGATGGTTAAGTAGAGGACCAGTGGTATTCTTGGAACTGGTGGTACCAACACTGGTGGCTGAAGAAGGTATTGCTTTATCTCTTCAAAGGCTTTCTGGCATTCGGCATCCCATTCAATCTTAGTATTCTTCCTTAGGAGTTTGAAGAATGGTTTGGCTGTCTCCGACAATTGAGAAATGAATCTTGCGATATAGTTCAATCTACCCAGGAGACTTCGAACTTCCTTGATAGTAGAGGGAGCTTTGAGGTTGCAAATGGCTTTAACTTTCGACGGATCGATTTCAATGCCTCGGCTACTGACCATAAAACCTAATAGCTTCCCAGACTTTGCTCCAAATATGCATTTGGCAGGATTAAGTTTCAGCTTAAATTTCCTGAGCCGGTCAAATAACTTCTTTAGAACCCTAATATGGTCTTCTCCATGCTTTGATTTGGCAATCATATCATCGACATATACCTCTATTTCCTCATGCATCATGTCATGGAATAAGGTGACCATTGCTCTTTGATATGTGGCTCTCCCGCATTCTTTAGGCCAAACGGCATCACCCGTAACAAAAGGTCCCCCATGGTGTAATGAAGGATGTTTTACTCTTATCCTCTTCTTTCATCCTAATCTGGTTGTATCCAGAGAACCCATCCATGAAGGAGAATAGTTCAAATCCCACGGTGCTATCAACCAAAACATCAATATGCGGTAGTGGGAAATCATCCTTTGGGCTTGCTCGGTTTAGATCTCGATAGTCTATGCAAACTCTGACCCGTCCATCCTTCTTCATGACCGGAACGATATTAGCAATCCAATCAGCATAATGGGATACTTCGATGAATTCCACTTTTAATAGCTTCATAACTTCTTCCTCAATCTTCTTAAAAAGTTCAAGTTTCGTTCTTCGAAGTTTTTGCTTTTTTGGCAGCATATTTGGGTTAGTTGGCAGAGTGTGCTCCACAATTTCTGGGTCTAGTCCTGGCATATCCGCGTAGGACCATGCGAATATATCTTGATATTCCTTTAAGAATTCAACCATTCTTTTTGCCTCGATCTCTGAAAGGCCCGCCCCAATCTTGGTTTCCTTAACATTTTCTGCATCACCAAGATTTACAATAACTGTTTGTTCGGTTGTCAAGGGTTTAGATTCTTCATGACGAATCCAATCTCTTTCGATGTCTTTCTGGATATCATTATCCTCGTCAGATTCGAAGAGACTTTCATCAGGCAATCCCGAGTCACATATATATGCATCATGATTATGCCGAATGACATGGCTGAGATGCAAATGAGGGGGTCCGTAAAATCACTTAACGAATGCCATGCATGATGCACATTCAAAAATTCTTTTTGAATAACAATTTGAAAAAATATGAATTAGGAGATTGTCCTCATATCCTCAGACATCTTTTCCCAAAACTTTGAAAACTAGGAGTCATGAGGAAGTCCAAGCCTCAAAGCATCATCATAGGACTGGTGGAATACTTCCTCACGCCCTTAATAAAACATGGATGCATTTGTATTAACATGATAAGGCCGTTTTACAAGGTTCAGATCTTGGACCACGGCTCACAGTCCAATACCTTGATTACAAACGAAACTAACAAAAGTAGCTAAACAACTCTTCCCATGTAAGGGAATACATAAAGGAAATGACATAAAACATACATAAAGGAAATGACATAAAGCTAAACAGGATAGGTAAGTAGCATCCCTACTCCGAAAGCTGGAAGAAGCCCATAGAAGGCTCCGCCTCGTCATCATCAAAGGTGATAAACACATAGTCAGTACCAAATAGGTCTACTATGTCTAAGATTGCTCCCTCCTCTTTTTGTAGTAGCTCAGGTGACTTGGTAAAGGTCTTCTCCAATGGTGGATAAAGATCCTTTAGTGATGGAAGGAGTAAGCCTTGCTGATTTTGTATTGCATTAGTGCAACTTCCATATTCAATTCGTCCCATATAACCTCCACACACATCTCGACCCCAACGGTTACTTTGGCCCATGTGTTCCCCATGCATACTTCGGCCTCCACGATTGCCTCGGCCCATACGGCCTCCATGGTAACCTCGGCCTCTACCTTTGTCGTATACGCCTTGACCAGCAAGCTCTTCATATTTCACCTGACTCTCCAAATATTTTTGGTAGCCTAAACCTACTCTTTTATGATTCTTGGGGGCTTCAATGGGCTTAGTAATACCTTGGGCATACACTCCCAATCCCAATCCGGGAGTGTGACCGTACTTCAATAGCACTCTACTTGACATGATAGACGGGCCAGACATTTCAGGACTCTTAAGAGCGGTCCCAATGGGTACATGGACCATTGAGACTAGTTCGAAGGTATGATAGCTAGATTCCTCCTTCTCTTCAGGCTCCACATACGGGATGGCTGTGTCTTGATAGATCTTAAAATCAGTTTCTGCACGAACGGTTACAATTTTCCCCTCCGAAATGAACTTAACCATCTGATGTAGAGAGGAAGGTATAGCTTCAGCGGCATGGATCCATGGTCGACCCAATAAGAAATTAAAAGCGCTGGGGATATCTAACACTTGGAATTTTGTCAGGAATGAGGTAGGGCCGATCAAAAGGTTGAGCTCAACTTCCCCGATTGTCTCTTTCTTTACACCATCAAAAGCTCGGACAATATACTTGGATGGTCTAATTTGCTCTTTACCAACCCCAAGATGACGAAGGGTGGCTAATGGACAAATATTCAGAGCGGACCCATTATCAATTAAGACTCGGGCTACTATCATATCGCAACACTTGGCCGATATGAGTAAGGCTTTGTTATGATCGTGTCCCTCCTCCGGAAGATCTTCGTCTCGAGAACGAGATTTGGTCCTTCAAGAGAATGGACCCAATGAACTCCTCCGATTGCTTGTCCCCAATGGTTTCCAGTACATGTATCTCATTTAGAACCTTAAATAGTGCATTTTTGTGTTTCTCGGAGGTCTTGAACAACTCCAAGAGTGAAATCTGGGCGGGCATCTTCCTTAGCTGCTCTACTACATCAAACTCACTAGATTTGATCATCGCCAAAAATTGCTTCACTTCCTCATCAGTGACAGCTTTCTTTTCCGTAGCTTCTGCGGGTGCATAACAGCGACCTGATCGGGTAACAGCATCGACTTCATTTGTCCCATAATCCCATGGGACTGCCTTAGGATCGAAACTAGTGATAGGGCTTTTTGGGATCTCATCTGGATCGCATGGTGGCAACTCAATTACCATCCGTTTGGATTCAGCCTCTCCTAGCTCTAAGTTCACGAACTCCTCGGCCGCCAAATCAATAACCACGTGTTTAAACTCACCCTCATTAGAGTCCCATTGCTCTTCTTCAATAGATAAATCGATGATTACTGGTGTCATCATGGCAACGGTTTCTTCCTTGAGCTCGGTTAAGTCGTCCATGCCTCCCCACCCATCAGGGACGGTTTCTTTAGGATCCATGAAAAAGCTTGGAGGAGGTGAGTATTTGACGAGATAGTCATACTTTCCACTTGGTTGGCCTAGTGCATCTACCACTTCGCCCTTTTCTAATGCCATCTTCAAAAATGCACGATCTCCACGAACTCTTTTAGCTTTGAGCTCGGATTCAGCATCTAAGGCCTCTCCTTCATTTATGATTAACGGTTCGGTTTCCTTGGCTACGTCGACATCATTCGGTATTTTGACAGTGCTTACCTCCTCGACCGGCATCTCCACAACCATCCCAAATTCACAACAAGAATTCTTGGGAGAGAAATCAATTATAGCTGTCATCGTCTCATTTGCTTGGCCTCTTCCTCCATTGCGGATTATGCCCATGTTGATCATCCTGGTGACAAGCTCTAGTTTCTTCTCAGTTGGGACAACTTCATCGCTCCTCTTGTAATAGCCAGTTAAAATCAAATCTTCATATAGTTTGTGGACGTCAACCCTAACCATTTGCACATTCCTTTCCTCTCCTTCAGCAATCATGTTGACATCCCCGACATGAACGGGTAAAGGGTTTTGCTTGACGTTGGGCTGCGTCTCCTTGAACGACAAGATATCTTTGTCCAATAGGCTCTGGACCTTGTTCTGGAGTGTTCAGCAATTATCCACATCATGGCCTTTCTCACCCATATGGTACTCGCAGGACTTTGTAAGGTCGAACCCTGGGAATTTAGGAGGGTTGTCACGAGGAATCTCTTTAGCTACCAACCTTTTCTGCAGCAACATGGGTAACAGTTTGGACAAGGGCCTAGGCAAAGGTGTGAATTGCCTCGGCGTCCACTTCCTGGGTTCGTAATTCTGGTACCTCCCTCGTGATGCAGAAGGATTTTGAGGATTCGAAAATTGTTTTGATTCGGCTGGGCCTTGCACGTAAGCTACTTCTACTTCTTTCTCCTTCCTATTAGTAAATTTCCTGCTTGTGCCTTCGGTTATCCGACCTTCATGCATGGCTTCTTCAATTCTCTCTCCAATGGCAACCAAACAAGTAAAGTTTCCACAGTCAGAGCTAATCATTTTGTTGTAAAAGTCTGGAGGAAGGGTATTAAGGAAAAGCTCCACCATTTCCGCGTCGTCCAGTGGTGGTCGAACTTGAGCAGCCAAGGTGCGCCACCTTTGCACGAATGACCTGAAGGACTCATTTCTCCTTTTCTCTGTGCGCATTAACACTTTGCGCGTCGGGGCAATCTCGGTATTGTATTTATATTGTAGCACAAATGCCTCCACCAATTCTTCCCATTTTTCCATCTTTTCTGGTTCCAACAGGATGTACCATTGCAAGGCCGGGCCGGATAGACTCTCCTGAAAAGTTTGAATCAATAATGGGGTGTTCTGTGCATAGCGCCCCATCCTATTCAAATAGTACTTCAGATGGACTTTTGGATCACCGGTACCATCATACTTAGCGAAATCGGGAACTTTAAACTTCTCGGGAAAGTCCATTTTGGCGTATCGAGACAGATCCTCGATCATGTTAGTTTCATATCCCTATATGGCTTTAAGCTTCTCCTCAAGCTTAGCAAATCTTTTGTTGTTCTCCTCCTCCATTCGAGCTGAGATGGCTTCCGAGATGGGATCTTGTTCCACCACTACGGGTGTTTGATGGGGAATCTCTTCAGCAACGTTCTCCCTAACGTTGGCATTGCTAGCCTCAGGAGTAGGCACGAGCGTGTCTCTATTGGGGGCTGCAGCCACTAGACTAGCTCGAATCTCGTTCGCAAATTGGGCAAATTGGGTATCCAAGTCGGTGATTCTATTATCCAAGGCGTTAAAACGGGCGTTTTGTTCTTTTGTATTCATCCTTGCAGCTGCAGAACGGGTCCTGATGGGCGATCGTCTTAAAGCCGTGTTGTCGGTACCTTGTTAAATAAAACAAAAGAACAAACAGATCAGCATACAAAAGATGAGAAAGAAAATAAAATACAATAAAAAACTTAAAACCCTTCAATTTTATATTTTCTTATAACAAAATAGAAATAAGAAACCCCTTGCATAAGCCGAATCTCACATAAGTGGCTTCTTATCAATATTTTTTCATAGGAAGTTATACAATTAAAGGGGTAACACATGATGATTGATCAAAATGCCCATCTCATATTCCATTAGAATCAAAGTAATTATAAGGGAGGGAAAAATATCACTAATTACACCAAAAATTGTGAAGGAAGATCCCTATACATCCACTAAAGTAGAGGAACTCCTAAACATCGCTACTAATATTTCATATAAGGAAAACCTTATACAACTTTTCTACAAACACAACTCTAATGGAATATGACTAATCCTTTAGTTTTCCCCTCAAAGCAACTTGCGGATGCGTTTGTTTGTTTCGGTCAAACGCTCCACCTTAGCTAAGGCTTCATCCCTTTCCCTTATAATCCGCCTCATTTGGATTTCCTTCGGAGTTGGTTTCGTAGGAAACTTTGGAATGACGACAGCAACATCGGGTTCAATACGGCGATCAATATATCCTCTTGATGCATGGTGCTCCCTCATTTCTCCTTCCAACTCAGTGAACCACTCAATATCCCTTGGTGGACAATGATGTAGGATGTTGATGATGTTTTCCACTTCTTTTTTCATGTCTTCGATTTGGTTCCCCTTGACAACCTTATCGCGAAAGTCAAAACGAAACAACCCCAACTTTAAAGGAGGAGGGATTTCTTGAAGTACTCGATATTGACGAACTACTCTTAAAGGGTAATAAGACGTAGATCCTGTCAAACCTAAGAGTGGAATCGGGTCATTGTGATTGCTCATAAGTCGTGCTTTAGGGAAGCGAATCCAAGGGGCTTGCCACAAAATTTGTTTTGGGGTGATATTTTCAAAAAGTTCTACCCAACCACGGAATGTCCAAGCATGGAGGAATTTTTCTATATCCTTAAGTTTGGAAAGAGGGTTTGTATCTTTATCGATGTTGGTAATAGCCAAATTCCCTCCAAATACTTTTAAGTGAGAGAGAATCCAAACTTGAAGGATGCCTATAGGTGCTCTAAGGATCGAACCCTTGTCCTCTTTGAAACAGTTGAGAGAGAGGAACATTTCGGCTAGAAGCATGTGTGTAAATCCCCTAAGGTGCAGGACTCTATAGACAACATCAGCAAGGGCAGGATCCATTGTCTTTTGGGTGAACGGGAAAAGAACGAATCCGAAGAATGCTAGAAGGAAAATTTTGGCATTTTGAGGATTGGGGCTTGGGAGAAGACTACAGAATCTTTGTTCGATGAAAGACAAAGGGAGGCCTTTTGAATTCCTATTAAGAAGTTCTTTAATTTCAAGAGGAGGAACTCCTAGGAATTGACTCAACAGTGGGATAGGATCTACTCCTAAAGGAGGGTCGACAAGACCGAATGCAGGGACATTGCCAACAATGATTTCTAATTCCTCTAAAGTTGGGGTTAATTCATGATGACCAAACACGAACGTTGAAGTCTTGGGGTTCCAAAAAATGAGCCATGGCCTTCACTAATGGCACGTGGGACTCTCGATATAAGAGAAAAATAAGATAGCCAAGTTTCTTCTCTACAAAAGTCTTCTTGTCCACATCAAGTACATCCCACATGTCTAACAACGCCTTCTTTGGGATAGGGATGATACGAAGCTCAGGGAAACCCATGGTATCTAAACCTAAATAGGCATTTTGACCAATCATCATGTGTTACAAAATAAGCTAAACTTAATGATAAAACATTATATGCACAAAAAACAATATTTACATCGGGGAATAAAATACTAGTACCTTTGATAGAGAGAAAAAAAATGTGGCAACCACAAAGACACATCGCATGTCGACTCGTGAGGCTCACTAAAAGGTATGATTCTAAAGGCTAAAGGTTCCCATTTCAATTAGATCAAAAGAGTTTTCCCCACTCCGCACTTACGTCGGACAGTTCTCTTTATCATTAATCAAAATGAGCGGGACCAAAAGTGGATAACCATGGGTCATTCCCTGCACGGGTTCCATCTTTTGGCGCCTCCTATGGGCTTCCTAGTGCGATCGGGGTTTTAGATCGCGGGTGGTGTGTGTAAATGTGTAGTGCTAAGGTAAGTATAAAGGCACACACAACAATTGATATCCAGACAACACTTCAATTTCATCCATATAGACATACATTCCTACACCTCCCTACAAAAAAATGGGTTAACACACACTCCACCCCTTATTACTCCAAACCTACAAAAACATTTAACACATTGTTAACGGACTAACCTTGTTTTCCACGCGACTTTGACACGCGCTATCAAATGAAGACCATGTTAGTGAACAACCAACCAAGCTATTACGGCCTAAGTCCTCTAAGGTTTGCAACCAAGTCCCCAGCGGAGTCGCCAAGCTCTCACGACCTCTTTTTTCAGTCCGGGGAAAAAGAAGAAAGTTTAGGGGTATTTGCGTAAAGAGGTGGACCAATGGCCCTAGACTAGGCGTGGGCTCTCCCAAGCCCATACCCCGCGCGACGTTGGATTCATTTTTTAGTTATTAACAACCTATGTAATTCTAAGAGTCGCCACTAGCCTATTGAGGTCGGCTAGAAACCAATCAAGACACGGGAGTGTTGTCTCGATTCATACGCAACCAAAGATTTCTAGGAACGGGGACTTGTTTACGCCAATGTTTCTATTAGCGCCCTTGTGGTACCACTAACTTGGAAGGTTGTTTATCTAAATGGCCATATAATCTTGATTACCAATTATAATCGTTATGAAACCACTAAGTGTCCATGCAAATGTTTTTGTAGTTTTTTTTTAATGTCTAGACTAATCCTTACATAATTTAGAAGAGAAATTTACACTCAAAATAATGAAAAGCGGCGCGTAAGTAAACATCCAAGAAATTGAAATGACTTGAAAATAAACGCGGAAAAGGTAAACCCGATACAAGTCGGGCAAATAATATTACATGGCCTTGTTATCACGCCCCAGGACAGGACCCCCGTGAGCAAAATGGGAATTTAAATACGTATGATATTACTCTAAATGCATGAATTGGAAAGATCTTTGAATGAATTTTCACTCTCTAGTTGAAGGTTTTGGCTAATTTTGGCCACAGGTGTGTGAAAATCTCACTTTTCTCTCTCCAGGTCGGTTTGGAATTTCTGGGTTTTGCTTTTCTGAAGTTGCTTTTGAGGGCTTCTTTGGGGATCGGTTCCGAGCTCTCCTCTCTCTCTCTCTCTCGTCTCCTCTCTCTTATCCCTCAAACGAGCATGCTTCATAGATCTTCTCTCCTGCATTCAACGATCTCCGACCGGCTTTTTGCCCTCCGCTGAGCCTACCAACTAAGCGGTCCAACAACTTTGACTTAGTCAAGATTTTCCTATTTTGCAGATGTTGAGTGTGCCGATTTTGCTGCGACTTTCCCGTGCTTCCAGCAGCTTATCCCTGACAAATTTCCGTCCACTTGCACTACTCATTACGGTCTTCCATCACGTGCAAAGATCAGGCCGGCTGGACAGCTACGGAGGATATGGTGGGGCCACCAAGTTGCCCACTCAACAACTCCGACTTCAAACCAACTCGTGGACTGGGATTTGTCAGCTGGTTTAGGCGCTTTAATCCATGAATTTGGCTGATATTTTTATCAATTAGCAAGCTCATATATAGTAGTTTAAGATCTTGATTGGAGTTTGTGATTTTTCCCACCCAAGTTTGCAAAAAGATCCCTCAAAGTTGGCCATCTTCTTATCCGAAAATACCCAATTTAATGCAAGTTTGGTCATTTTGGCCCAATTTGATAGATTCGACCCGGCCCAAATTCGATTTCAACTCAATTGGAGGCCCAGATGATGATTTAAGGGCTCGGGTGAAATTTTACAAAAATTTGCGAATTGGTCCCTCAACTTTTGAAAACCGCATTTTGGCCCCAAATTGCCGTTTTAATTCCAGTTTGACCTCTTGGGCTTGGCTAGTCACATTTAGATCATTGGCCCCAAATTTTTTTTTCTTTTTTTAATCTTTTTTTTTTTTTTTTAAATTTTTTAATTAATTAATTTATAATTTATAATTTTTTTTTTTTAAGGAAAAACATCTTCCATTTTAAATACCTAGATAATTTATATGCAATAATTTGGGCAAAAATTAGGTGTCAACAAATCACAGCCACACCAAATCAGTAGAAAGACTAGAGAACACCTTTGCTTAAAGACAACATAAGAAATTCTTGGTCACGAGGCGTGCTTTCACCTGGAAAAGGCAAAACTGAAGGAGACGCTAAGTAGACAGAAAAAGGAGGTCATTGAGTTGAGCGACTTTGGAGCCAAGTTACCAAAGGTCCAATGTTCAGACAATATCAAGAACAAACATTCAAAGTCTGATGCTTAGCTACTTGAATAGCTACTACAAGTAACCAAAGAACAAGTCTAATGTTCGGACAATATCAAGAACAAACATTGAAAGCTAGATGCTTGTCAATATCCACTTTCTCTTCTATAAAAGAAATCTTCAAGCCATAACTTCTTCAGCTTAACACTCTTGACAATGAATGCTTTTGCAACTCTCTCTTTGTCCACTAGATAATCAAAGGCATGTGCAAGGGTAGCTTCATCAAAACCTTCAACCTCCATCACTTCTTTGTAGAGCTTAGCAACATCTAATTGATTTTGACTCATCTTTTTTTATTGTATTAGCAACCTCTCCAATTTGCTCCGAGAGAATTGCAAACCTATCATCCTTGTTAGTGGCACGACTTCGCTTTCTATTAAATCTTGAAGGATCTTCTATTCCTTTCATAGTATTGTCATTAACATCATCTACTTCAGTTGAGAAGTCTGAATCACCAAAAGAAGGTAAGTCGATGTCTCCAAATTGTTTTGCAAAGCATCTTGTGGCCATGTCTCTTCCAACCACCAAAGTGAGTTCATCATACATCTCGATTTTCTTGTTCATGTACTTCTCATGGGTAGGATGTGCCTACGAAAAATCACAAAAGCACAAAATTATTGCAGCCTCAATTCCTACATATCTCAACATGCTACATGTATATTAAATCTCTTGAAATCAATGAATTTCTAGTTGTCTGGATATAACAAACTGTAGCATACCAAGGTACATAAACTTAACCCACAATTTTTGGATATCAAATGCTAAGAGTATTAAGTTATATAGAAATCTGAAAAGCACATCACCATTATTTCTTCATCATAAACTTCCTTCCGAACAACTGTGATCATCTTCAAGTTATGGTCCCACTAAAATCCACTCTTAACTTGCAATTTTTGGATGGTAGCCCAATTGTTTTTAATAGTTCTAAGATGATTGTCCACATGATCAGGCTCACATTCAGTCCTAAATTTCTCATTTATAGCTTGAGCAACTCGAACAAAGGAAGATGGTTTAAAGGTGGCTAAAGGTTTGTTCCCTTTGGAAGCCTCATCAGCTAGTATCTCTAAAAACACATGCTCCATAGGTCCTAACCATCTAAAATGCTTGGACTTCCCTTCTCTAGTCTTGCCCATTGCTACATTATCAAACATATCCCACACAAGAAATTGTGATAAACAAAGAAGAACACAATAACAGACATCATTTGACTACTGAGACAAGGAAACATCACAATGATATAAAGTAGTAAATCAAGTTCACATTTACAAGAACTTCAATCACAAAGTATTCATTTCACATCAAAAAAATCATACAACTTCTAAGAAGATACAAATACTAAACATGCATTCTATGCCTACTATAGTCATCCCACATTAAACGTGTGATATTATCTCTTTTTGCTGCCCACTCTCTATTTTCCTCCCTCTCCTCTCTTTGTGTTTGTTGATGTCTTCTTTCTTGACTTTGAAATTCGACCTCTACATTTAGTTCTTGCATAAAGGGATCATAAGAGTCAACTCCCATAATGAAGTTATGTAAAATACAACATGCTAGACCACATCAACTTGAGTATCAAAAGACCAAAAGGGTTCGGCATCTAATACACGAAAACGCCTTTTTAGGACCCCAAATGCCCTTTCTACTGTAGACCGTAAAGATGAATGGCGATGATTGAACAACTCTTTCTCGTTCTCGGGTAAGTGGTCACTAAACTCCCTCCTGTGATATCGAACTCCACGGTATAGAGAAATTATTCCCGGTTGGATGCCATATCCGGCATCAGCAAGATACTATTTACCTACCAATTTTATGTAAAGTTTCAACAACATGTTTCAAGAAAATAGGGTATAAATTTTATAGAAAATATGGAATAGTCTATACCTTCAGGAATTTTCATTCCTCGAGGCCTTGAAAGTGCATTTGTAAGAATACGAGAGTCATGGGATGTGCCTTCCTAACCGGCCAACACATAAACGAATTTTAAATCATAAGTAACAACTGCAAGAACATTTTGTGTTATTTTCTCTTTTCGACCACGAAATTTTCCTTGAATTCTAGGGGAACCGATGCACGGACATGGATACCATCAAGAGCTCCAATACAATCCTAATGTACTCAATAAGTAAGTAAATGTAACAATATACTATCAAAATGAAGTTCGTGACACTTGTCATATTACATACCTTAAAGTACGAATAAAATCTTCGACTCTTGGATATTGTTGGGGGTGTAGTGCCATCCGGTGGTCTTATAACATGCTTGTATAATTTTAGAATTGCTTGTAAGACAATTCTAAAGTATTGATGAATGGTCTCAGTGGACCTATTGAACCTTGACCCTATTACTCTCAACCTCACATTATGCCCTAAAATATGGCAAAAGAACAGCAATTGCTCTAAAATTGACACATTTACTGTTTCATGAAAATTATTTGACCTAAGGATTCTACACAATTCAAAGAAAACTTGTGGTCTCATACGTATTTGATTGACATAATTAGTATCTCCCGAATGTAAAATGCAATTAATAAGTAACTCCCTCTCAAAATATCTTTCCCTCCGTGGCGCTCTAGGTATCTGACTACTAAAAGCTTCATCTTCCATTTTTAACATACTAGCTGCCATTATTGACGCAACTGCACCCATTATTGCTCCATTAACACCATTATTTTCCATCTACAAGTAATAATAAGAATTTTCTAAGCTTGCTATGACAGATGTTTTATCTTAAGGGTAAACTCAATAGCAAACATTAAATAAATAAATTGTTAAAAGGATTAACAAGGTTAGTGTAGCAACATTAGCAATAACATAATCAACCCTCAAAGGAACATGTAAATTGAGTAAGGAAAGGCATATGAAGTGACTAGTGGCATAAAAGACTAGGCAAAGTAAATTGGGCACACTACTCAGAAAGTATCTTCACTATGAAAACAATGTCCCACTCTAAGCCTTTTGACTGCAAGTGCGAGAAAGCATAAGAAGTTTCATACCATAAATATCATAATTCATAATAATAAAACCAAAAAGAAAAAAAAAATCCCACAATCTAGTGAATACTTGTTATGTCCGAGAAAAGTACTTGATGAATAGTGGTCAATGTTATGGAATTTTCATTGTCATGTATTCGTGAACGAAAATTTTCCCTTTCTCTCTCACTTATATGGTCAAGAAAAGCTTTGAGCACATTGCCACAGCCTCTTACTTCTTCTTTTGTGTCTGTATTGCCTTCTACAGCTGGTGCATGAGTTGATAAGAAGCTTGACACACCATCCAGTAGGTATTGAAGAACCTGCAGAGAAGAGAAACCCCATCCAAATAGGACTCTAAATACATTGACCACACTCGAGCCAACATTCATATGTAAGTTTTCTTCTTTAACATGGCTGACATAACAATAACAAGAAAATGAAAATTTCATGGTGAATATTCCATATAGTCTACACACCAGTACCTTTGATAGAAAGCATGAAGAACTACTGTAGTAATTATGCCGTTTCAGTTTCTAAAAGATAAATAAACAACACTATGGACAAATGTGACTGACTAGGTGATTAAGATGCTGCATCATGGTTCTCAAGGACAAAAAGCTTACAGATCTAAGGTCACTATCTTCATTCAGCAGCTTCCCTCCATCCACATTTAGAACTGCCTATTGCTCAAGGAGATACTTCTACGGGAGAAAATGATACATCAATTACCAAAACATAATCTGAGAAACAATAACTTTATTTACCAGGAAAAGCAATATACCACCTTTATTGGAGACCTTTTTAGCTATTGAAAGAATAATATTTTTAATAGCAAACACTAAAACTAACGAGTGACACATGCTGTGAAGAAAGAATCTTTGTACCTTGCAAAACTTGCTTTGTTAATGGTCAAGTGTCACATAAGCATTTGTAGCATAAGCTATATGCTGATATTCTTCTTTCTACATAATCAAAACAAGACTTAGAACTCACAAAAATAAATAAAAAGGTTAGGAGAATCTAAGTTCTTACCAATACTCGATCCAATATCAACTGTATCACCAGTTGCTCTAATTGCTCCTTCTTAAGATCAGAACCTGAAGAAGATACATAGCAGAAAAGATAACATGAAAGAAAAAAATAAAGCTGGAAGAAGGGACAATCACAAAAGGAAGCTACAGACTCCTAGAGTGGCATTATCAAGCATGAAAAACGGATCATTCAAAATAAATGGATAGCATCTCATAAGAGGAGATTTATCAGCATTAGAACAAAAGGAAAACCCATTTTGTAATCCTTCTATCTAAGAAACTTGGAGCTTGCAAGTTATTATTATAATTAGATATAATGTGCCCCTAAAATCAAATAAAAAGACACAATGTAATATGTAAGGTGTAGTCCTCTACACCCTCTTAACAAATAACTAGAAAAGCTAGCCTAAGCAACAGGATTTTTTGGCATGGAGTGCTGCCAAAGACTCGTAAATAACTAGAAAAGCACTATGTAGCATGTAAGCTGTAGTCCTGCAATTTGTAGGAAAACAAAACCGCAATAACAAGTGAGATTATAAACTTACGACAAGCACATCTATACATGCTAAACTATTAACTATGCACAACTTCTTGAAAATAAGGCCTCTCTTCTATGACTCTGCAGAACATCTTAAAAACACCGGATACAATTGACATCACAAAGGGTTCTGTTCTCCAAATTGCTGCTCTACGATATATAGTAGTATTCAGCTAATTAAAGGGCACAGAAGCTCCAAACCACTCTACATGTGTGAGCAAATAAACACATAAACGAGCACCCAAGAAGAGTTCAACCTCGAAATAAAACAACACCAGTCAGCTCACCTCGAAACAATTAAAGAACTAGTAAATGCCAAATACAGACACATTTCCCTGGAAAAGAACTCAAGCATCTGCACGACATGATTACACCCTATGCAGGTACCCCCGAACTTGTGCAAAAATTTAAACCACGCAAATCATCAACACCTTAGAAATGACTCAAACGAGCTCTGGAGGAGAACAATGAGTGCATACATTGATGGAATACTTTTCTCGACTCTAGCTTCCTTGTAAGATGTAGATAACCTAACACAACTAACGGAGTCATTAAGCCCCTTGAAAAGTTCTTAAAACTCTCAGTCCTTCCGTGCTCAACAATCGATTTGAAAGCAAAATAGCAATTAGAAGTGGTTGCCGAAAGCCACTTGAAATTTGTCGGTCAATAAACTTGAGTCCATTGATGAAGCACGCGGATTCGAAGCTCAAGCGTGTGAGAACATCACGATCCGAAGAGCACTTTGGATGTGGCAAGGTGAGCTGTCACGCCCCGATCCTCAGGCACACGTACATCCCTTACCTTTGGTCGATTTTTAAATTGCGATATCCCAGGACTATGTATCGCCGACCATTCATTTATATATGCACATACGGAAGTAGTTATAAATCCCGAAACAATAAAACAATGGGATAGAAAAGCAGAACCGCAACTCACAGAAACTAGGACATACCTTTATATATACGGGGCTAATTTATTTACATTGCCAGTCGATATTTACAAGGTCTAACAAAAAGATTGGTTGTCAAAATTTGCTGTCCTAAGACAAACTATTCAGACTCGACTTATGGACCCTCAAAGTCCAATTGACCCGGGCAAGACGACGGGTCTTCCCCATCACCGTCAGGTAGGTCCGCTTGTTCCACATCCTTGGCTGCATCAATCACTTCGGCAGGTACATCGAAGCTTAAAAGGGGGCCTATCCTTAAATCGTATGGAGTGGTTCGGAACCAGGCTCTAAAAAGATCGAGTACTTCTTGATTTGGGGCCTCTTCTGCCCAGACTGAAGTTATCACCAACTCATATGTCCAAACGCTCCTTGGATCAGGAAAAGCATAGACCCGATCGATCATTCTCATAGGGCGACCATAACGACTAGGGGGATTTGTCATCTCCGAACCTGAAATGGTTATTCAATAACCAATGAGACCACGTCTCAGCAAGCTCTACCCCCTAATACTCGATTAGTAAACCAATACACCGTCTAGGTCGCCTATGCACAGCACAAGTCAGAGGACTTACCTTAGCCTCAGATTCCACTTGCAAATTAAGGTTAAACACAAATATTCAAACAATTCACGACATCTGATCAAGCATAAATCAATCGACTTAGTCGATTACATGTCAGTCGGACCATCTCTAGGTCATTCCCACTCATACCATAATTTCCCAATGGTGTACTCATTCATCAAATCACATGTGTTTCTCGGGCATCGTTTTCGCCAATGACATACCGATCACCGACACCGTGCGTTCTTTAAGGCGCTGTTTTCACCAGTGATATCCTCGATCACCGAACCACGTGTCCTTTCTAGGGCACCGTTTTCCCCAATGTGACATCGGCAATAGACAACATCGTGAATTCTTTAAGGCGTCGTTTTCACCAGTGATATTTCCATAATCACCGAACCACGTTTGTCTATAAGTCATTTACATGCGTTCTTTAAGGCGCCGTTTTCACCAGTGATACTTCCAATCACCGAACCACGTATATCCAATAATATCGTACCTAATTGGTCTCAACCAATAATGTTCTCAATTAGCTCTCACCATTCCCCCTACTATATAGCCCATCAACGTACTGGCGCTATATATCCATGCTCGGCCATTACCAATCAAATACTCAATTACAAACAATTTAGGACAATTCCTCAAATTTCACAATTTAAATCAATTTCATAAAAATTGAAGCTCAATTAAATAAACGGACTGCACCACAACAATCAGCATAAAATTTTGGTCGTCGGCTATCCCTGCCTAATTTCCGAAAAATAAATAATTAACTAATTAATTTCGAAAATTAATAAATAAATAGTAAAAATCCAATTTAGGCCCGTAATGCCTAATTGAAGCCCGCAAGGGGTCGGGAAAAATCCCGAAATGCATTCAATAAATAATATAGGCAATTCTTTAGCTAAGTACACTAACCACCTAACTAATATGCATTGCAATTAACTAATAATCACTAATCAACCCTTAAGTGTCATGAGCAAACTAAGAAAGCATTAGTGAGCAAAACTCACTTGGTAAAAGCGGAGACCGAATCACCGAGAAGGCGGCAGCCGAAGTCCAAAATTTCGGCGGTGTCAATGCACCCCCGGGCCGGGCCAAGAAACTTCACAAGCCCACAGAAAATTCTGGACTTAAACTTGGGCTTGGGCCTGTTGAAAATCTTTGCGGACTTCAAAAAGGCTTGCTGCAGGTTGGGCCAAACTTCTGCTGGGCTTCTTATTTTGTTGGGCTTCGCTGGATTGGAATTTCTTGGGCTGTAATCGCGTGAAGATGGGCTGAGCTGAAATTGGGCTGAAAACAAACTGGATGGGCTGCGGCTTGACTGCTGCAAATCTTCGTGGACTAAACTTTGGCGTCAATTGGGCCCGAAAGAAACTCGCTGGGTTGTTGGACTTGCGGCTGGGCTGCTCGCACGAGCGAGTGAAGACTGAAGCAGCTGAAGAATTCAATCCGCTGAAGACACGTGAAGATGAAGCCGCTTCGGTGGCTCGTCTTCGAGAGGGGCTGACATGATCAAGGAAACCGCAAAGATGGAAGCAGCTGCTGGACCCGCGGGGCTTCGATGGACTGGTAGTCTTCAGTCAATCTTCGATGGACTCCTCTAGGCGTGCGAAGAAGTGAAGATGGCCACATGGATGAAGGACAGCACGACAAGGAGTCAACAACTCAGTTTTGTTGGACTCTTTTGTTGACCGAACTGGGCAGAGACATGGAGCTCGGTGGTGTGAGGAGTTAACCGAAGATGGTGGGACAGCTTGCAGGAGGAATTTTAGTCGACTTTGGGGCTTCGGTGGTTGGCTAATTAGGTGGAGTTCATGGCTGCTTCACTGGCATGTATGCGTGAGGGAAGAAGAGAGTTCGGTGGGATTTTGTGGGGGCAGCACACGTGAGAAAGACAAATAAACAAGGAGGAGGGGCAGAGAACTCGGTGGGACAAAGAGCATGGAAGAAACCAGACCGAAGAAAAGAAACGGAAGCAGCGTTCGACGTCTTTGTCGGGCCGAATTATCGTACGGGTCAAGAACATAAGAGAAAAGTAAAAGAAAGAGATAAAAAGGGAGGGGGTGTCGTTGTCGTCTCGGCCAGCTGGGAAGAAAATATCCAATTGTTGGATAAACATGGATTGGTCAAAACAAGGGAAAATGGAGTTGGACTCTGCAGGAAAGAAAACCGTCGGTGGGGCATGAACTGAGTGAGAGGAAGAGAGAGAGGATTGTGCGGCTGGTGTTCGCACACGAGGAGAAAGGAAAGAAGGCGTGCGTGGAAGGGGAGAGTGCAGGTCCAAAAGAAATAAAAGAAGAATAACCTAAAAACTAAATTGAGATTATAATTTTAATCGACTATAAAATGACTTTGACAATAGGACATTCACAGGCCAAATTCTTCATCCATTTCGAAATTTGAAATCTAAACGAAGATCAAGCTAAAACGGCCTCTTTATCTCATGAATTTCTCTCAAAACATAATTTTGATTCAATTTTCTTGGCATCTGATTTTCTGAACAAATAAATTCATTTGAGGTCCGATTTGAATTCAGAAAAAGCCCAAATAACTTCCATTCATCGATTCATTTACACCAGATGTCAAAAGTCTCTTCGAATTGACCAATCTGAAGTTCTACTCCTTCTCCGAATCGTGTGTCCCGATTTCCCCGAAAAATCCCGAACTCTCTAGAATTTCCTCGAAAGGTGAGTCGACGTTCCTAGAATGACTCATGACACGACAAGACTTTCAATTTCTGAAATCGAATTCAAATTCGCGGTTATTTTCAATCAAACGTGTTTTTAGTGTGACCTTACCTACCGGGTAGCTTCTAGGTATTTTTTTGGTGCAATTGACCCGTGGTCGATATTCTTCGAACCACAATGAACCCATCCGACACATTGACGACTCTCGATAATCGTGAAAATCTCAAGGTTTCAAATACGGGCATAGGGTACCCAAAACGATAGAAAATCGGTTTAGTGTCGATCGATGAGAATTTTGCAATCAGGTGGCATCACCCACACTTGATCACGCATCTCAGTCGAATCGACCTATCTCCGCTCTCTGATCGATTTTGACAATGCCGTAATGACCCTTGCAGACTAGCACGGTCGAGCAGTCGATTCCTGGTCGAATTCTCAAGTCTATTGCGTTTAAAATCCTTGAATGGCTTCACCGGATAGACTAGTTATCTCGTGAGTGGCCGACTCAGAGAAAAACACTATAGTCACGTTGACGAAAGGCCCATTTTATCCAATCGAAATGAGAACCTGAAATTCAGGATGTCACAACTCTTCCCCTCTTATAAAAATTTCGTCTTCGAAATTTAAACCTTTACCAATCCTTAAACAAAAAGGTGGGGGTGTTGTCGCCTCATCGAGTCTCACTTTTCCACACCATCTCTTTGGTCTTGTGGTGTTGTCAGACCACTTTAAACAAGGAGACCATCTTGGTAGATAGAATCTGATCTTTTTGAACCAATGACTGAACTAGCTTTCCACGTACGACACTCCGTCATCCACGTCTAATTCTTTTAGGATTTAGCACGTGGGTCGAGTCAGGCTCATATGTCCTCGACATCAACACGTGAAAGATGCCATGCAGTTACACCTACTTTGGCGACAATGCAAGACAATACGTTAGGATCCTGATTCAGTCTATAGAATCCCTAAGGAACCTACGTACCTTGGTCTCAGCTTTCCCCTCCTTGCCAAAATGCAAGGTATTCCTCATTGGTGACACTTTCAGAAATATGCTTTCACCAATTTAGAACTCTAAGGGCCTTCATTGATCACGATTTCAACTTTTCTGGCAGTTCCATGCGGTCTTTACTCTGACACTGATCTCGGCAACTGCAATCACTGACCATTGTACTGACCCTGACCTAATTTTTCTTTCCCTGGCTTCATGTCAGCAATTGAAGTTCTGCATTCTCCGTTATGCACTACTTAAGAAAGAACCATATGAAAATTCTGCCAACTTGGAACATTTGATCTAGATTTGAAGTACAATTCATCCCCGGCACTCCATGCCAATGAATTATCTGATATACACACACTTCGGTATATCCATTCGAATCGAGATCTTTTCATGTCGCACTAAGGTGAGTTGACTCCGTTCATCCGTCGGCAACAACCCCATATGGATCAGTACTCTTCCCGGCTCCTTGATAAGCCTGTCTTAACATTCCATCATGCTATGTTTCCATTCCCACTCGGGACTCTCGAGAGACTATAAAAGTCCTACCGATGTGCATTACTAAGTCTCCACTTACTAACACATCCGATACTTGTAATTTGTCTGGCGATGATTATCTTCAAAGCGATCTACCAATTGAACTAATGCTGACTCAGACCTATTTTAAACTGTCTGGTTGAATACTGCAACTACTATAGTGAATTTCTAGCAAGGTCTTCTCCTCAAGTTCCGTACTGTCCGACACTTATCATTACCCACGATATCTCCGTATTCTATCTCGAAATTTGAAGGTCAACCTTTCTCTTACCGGTATCCTCTTACAGGATCTCTCGAGCATCCCAATCTGTCAATTGAAATGTCTGCTTTTAACATGTACATCCGGTTCACTTCTGAGGATGGCCATAAGGTTCAAAAGGTGGCCTACCTCAAATTTGAAAGCCGAATCTTGAACTTTCTCAAGTAAAGTCCATACTTTAACCAACCCATACAAAATGGAAGACTCTTGACTCAGCGCATCAGAGACTTCTTTTTATCCTTCCAGGGTGATACCGAATATCACCATTTTAGTCCTCTCAAGGTTCTGATTTACAACACCATTCCAAATTCAACTCTTTATGAGAGAGTGAACACTTGAGACTTTAATAGATGATGAAGATATGGAATTTTCCCTCAAACCAACTATGTCTCTAAATCTTTAGAACGAAAATTAATGCTGCGAATTTCCAATTTATGTGCTGGAAATTTTAATTTATGAGGTCTCAACTGGCAGGGCGTTTATGCAACAACCCTATCATAATACATTAGCACACAACCCGGTCTTATGAACGACCCATTTCCATAGGTCTTGTATCTTCCACGACTAGATGAAATGATCAATACAGGTGCAGTAGTCAGCTTCCATTAAGCTCTTGGAGACTACACTCGCACTTGTCTGTTCACATGAACTTTTCTTCTTTCTTTAGGAGTCGAGTCCTTGGCGGTACTGATACTGAAGCTTCTCCCACAATCCTCTGTAGTAACCTGTCCAATCCACACGGCTTGTGATCTCTGACATTGTTGCTAATCCTGGTCCGCTAACAATTGATTCAATCTTGGCTGGGTCCATGAAGATTCCTTCACCTGGAATCACATGAACATTCTTAGGTGGCTCTCACGATCCTCATCACTTAATGAATACACTAGAATGTCGTTATACCACACGATCACCGTTGGTCTAGATATTCTTTGAACACTCGGTTTGTCAAATCTACGACAGCAGTTGGAGCGTTCGTCAAATCAAATGGCTTTACATTAATCTCACAAGGGCCAACTCAAGTGCGAAAAGTTGTCTTCAGTATAACCTCATTCTTGGTTCTCAACTGACGATAATCTGCCCTCGAGTCGATCCTTGAAGACGTCAACACTCTTTATAACAAGTCACCCAATCCGTTGATCTCTGACAATGAACACTTATCCTTGATTGTCACTTGATTGAGTCGACTACAGCTGATGCATAATTGCAACGAACTATCTTACTTTCTTTCTCACTACAAGACTAATGTTTCCCTTAGGTAATGCACCGATATGTAGGAATTCCTCATTCATCAATCCTCACATCGGCACCATCAGTCCTTTATAATTTAGACAACAACAACTGGTAAGAAGCTTTAGAGAATGATTCTATCACGAGTGCTAACTCAATCCCAAATTTTACCTCACTTACTGACGACAGTCCTAACAATCCCTATGGCAACACTTCTAAGAATTCTTGGACTACTAAGGAGTCCTCAATTTTCAATATTTCATTCTGTCTTATCTATGACAATCGCCAAGTGACCTAGGCGTCCTCCGTCTAACAAGCGGATCACCTCAAGTGAAGAGATTAAAGAAGTCGATGACCCTTCTCGACTCTCAATAAAACTCAGCACTTTTATCTGCTCCTGAAACAAACTGAGTCACTCCACTATAACAATTCATCACCACAAGATGCTCCAGAGCCAAATCTTTCCACACTTAACAATAGAGTTGTACGCCAATAACCAATCGAGTACAACTCTAATCAGTGGTTCCTCTCCTACCACCTTAACACACATATTGAAATTCCACAACTTAATCCTTGAAACTCTGAGGCACTATTCTGATAAAATTACTTCAAGACATCATTTCTCTATTCGATGCATGGTCGGTTTTATTCCTGTCCCTTTCGCCATCCTAGTGGCATTCCATCGATAGTAGCAATGTTGGTGTTCTTCCTGAACTCTAACTGATAGTCTCTCACCTGATGGCCGTGCTGACTACCATCAAAGCGCATTCTAGTCATACTCAGACATAGGATTAATCCATGCATTCATTCCATACTTTTGGCACTCACTTGGTGAGTTCTCAATCCCCTGTTGTATGACAGCATGCACACTTACTTGCATCGGGGTCTATCCCAAAAATTCCCGCGGTGTTTTCTACAGCGCACTCTTGTTGATCTTATCTCAATGATGGCGATGGCACTTGCGATCCCATTAATGATAACGACCGCTTTTATTGTGGTCCCATCAACCTTCTGGAACCAATTCTTACCAAATGACCCTATCGATCACGATCAGAACAACCACCCGTCCTATCATGGCACAAGGCCGATTCACGCTGTTTTCCATGACACACAACGTTCTAATTCAATGCTGACTTGTCTATCCCATCTTTCCTAATGGGTGGAATAGAACATACTTTTCTGGTCATAAACTCCTTTCCAAACTGATTTCCATCTCTACTAAATCTGAACCTCCTCTCGGATGCAACAGTTTGCTCCCAGCTCACATCTCCATACTGAACCTTGGTAGGTATGGCAACAACAGCGATCTCGGTACTAACGACAGTAATGGCAACAACGGCGGCTCGATCCTGAGCTTACTGGCTCGACAGGCTTCTTGGGAACACTTGCACCTAAACGATCCCGTTGAACTTAGGATCGCTTGGTGCTGCTACACTCTCAGTATCAACCCACAACGGTACTTTTACACTTGCGCTGGCTTAAGCCGACGCTCTGCCACAATCACCTCGGGCACCGATCCTCATCGGCGTTCTTTCCCGAGTCACAGAGGCTACAGTCCTCTTATTAGGAGCTCACAACTCCTGATCACTCATACTACAGGCCCTTATAGACACCTGATTTCAAATGTTAATTCCATATTAGAATTCGAGTGATCCACAAACAAGCTACCAATCAACAATCACAGACATGCACCAGCATGAATTAAAAGTCATTCCTACTAACTATCCCATGACTCATCGCACCTTATCACTCCAATTAAGACCATGCTCTGATACCACAAAAAGGGGTTGTCACGCCCCGATCCTCAGGCACGCGTACATCCCTTACCTTTGGTCGATTTTTAAATTGCCATATCCCAAGACTATGTATCGCCGACCCTTTCATTTATATATGCACATACGGAAGTAGTTATAAATCCCCAAACAATAAAACAATGGGATAGAAAAGCAGGACCGCAACTCACAGAAACTAGGACATACCTTTATATATATCGGGCTAATTTATTTACATTGCCAGCCGATATTTACAAGGTCTAACAAAAAGATTGGTTGTCAAAATTTGCTGTCCTAAGATAAACTATTCAGACTCAACTTCTCGACCCTCAAAGTCCAATTGACCCGGGCGAGACGACGGGTCTTCCACATCACCGTCAGGTAGGTCCTCTTGTTCCACATCCTTGGCTGCATCAATCATTTCGGCAGGTACATCGAAGCTTAAAAGGGGGCCTATCCTTAAACCGTATGGAGTGGTTCGGAACCAGGCTCTAACAAGATCGGGTACTTCTTGATTTGGGGCCTCTTCTGCCCAGACTGAAGTTATCACCAACTCATATGTCCAAACGCTCCTTGGATCAGGAAAAGCATAGACCCGATCGGTCGTTCTCATAGGCGACCATAACGCCCGGGGGATGTCATCTCCGAACCTGAAATGGTTATTCAATAACCAATGAGACCAAGTCTCGGGAAGCTCTACCCCTAATACTCGATTAGTAAACCAATACACCGTCTAGGTCGCCTATGCACAGCACAAGTCAGAGGACTTACCTTAGCCTCAGATTTCACCTGCAAATTAAGGTTAAACACAAATATTCAAACAATTCACGACATCTGATCAAGCATAAATCAATCGACTTAGTCGATTACATGTTAGTCGGACCATCTCTAGGTCATTCCCACTCATACCATAATTTCCCAATGGTGTACTCATTCATCAAATCACATGTGTTTCTCGGGCGTTGTTTTCGCCAATGACATACCGATCACCGACACCATGCATTCTTTAAGGCGCCGTTTTCACCAGTGATATCCTCGATCACCGAACCACGTGTCCTTTCTATGGCACCGTTTTCGCCAATGTGACATCGGCAATAGACAACATCGTGAATTCTTTAAGGCGTCGTTTTCACCAGTGATATTTCCATAATCACCGAACCACGTTTGTCTATAAGTCATTTGCATGCGTTCTTTAAGGCGCCGTTTTCACCAGTGATACTTTCAATCACCGAACCACGTATGTCCAATAATATCGTACCTGATTGGTCTCAACCAATAATGTTCTCAGTTAGCTCTCACCATTCCCCCTACTATATAGCCCATCAACGTACTAGCACTATATATCCATGCTCAGCCATTACCAATCAAATACTCAATTACAAACAATTTAGGACAATTCCTCAAATTTCACAATTTAAATCAATTCCATAAAAATTGAAGCTCAATTAAATAAACGGACTGCACCACAACAATCGGGATAAAATTTCGGTCGTCGGCTATCCCCGCCTAATTTCCGAAAAATAAATAAATAATTAATTAATTTCCAAAATTAATAAATAAATAGTAAAAATCCAATTTAGGCCCGTAATGCCTAATTGAAGCCCGCGAGGGGTTGGGAAAAATCCCGAGATGCATTCAATAAATAATATAGGCAATTCTTTAGCTAAGTACACTAACCACCTAACTAATATGCATTGCAATTAACTAATAATCACTAATCAACCCTTAAGTGTCATGAGCAAACTAAGAAAGCATTAGTGAGCAAAACTCACTTGGTAAAAGCGGAGACCGAATCACCGTGAAGGCAGCAGCCGAAGTCCAAAATTTCGGCGGCGTCGATGCACCCTCGGGCCGGGCCAAGAAACTTCACAAGCCCACAGAAAATTCTGGACTTAAACTTGGGCTTGGGCCTGTTGAAAATCTTTGCGGACTTCAAAAAGGCTTGCTGCAGGTTGGGCCAAACTTCTGCTGGGCTTCTTATTTTGTTGGGCTTCGCTAGATTGGAATTTCTTGGGCTGCAATCGCGTGAAGATGGGCTGAGGTGAAATTGGGCTGAAAACAAACTGGGCTTGACTGCTGCAAATCTTTGTGGACTAAACTTTGGCATCAATTGGGCCCGAGAGAAGCTCGCTGGGCTGTTGGACTTGCGGCTGGGCTGCTCGCACGAGCGAGTGAAGACCGAAGCAGATGAAGAATTTGATCCGCTAAAGACACGTGAAGATGAAGCCGCTTCGGTGGCTCGTTTTCGAGAGGGGCTAACACGAGCAAGGAAACCGCAAAGATGGAAGCAGCTGCTGAATCCGCGGGGCTTCGCTGGCAGCTGGTCTTCGATCAATCTTCGGTGGACTCCTCTAGGCGTGCGAAGAAGTGAAGATGGCCGCATGGATGAAGGACAGCACGACAAGGAGTCAACAACTCAGTTTTGTTGGACTCTTTTATTGACCGAACTGGGCAGAGACATGGAGCTCGGTGGTGTGAGGTGTTCACAGAAGATGGTGGGACAGCTTGCAGGAGGAATTTTAGTCGACTTTGGGGCTTCGGTGGTTGGTTAATTAGGTGGAGTTCATGGCTGCTTCGCTGGCATGTATGCGTGAGGGAAGCAGAGAGTTCGGTGGGATTTTGTGGGGGTAGCACACGTGAGAAAGACAAATAAACAAGGAGGAGGGGCAGAGAACTCGGTGGGACAGAGAGCATGAAAGAAACCAAACCAAAGAAAAGAAAAGGAAGCAGCGCTTGACATCTTTGTCGGGCCGAATTCTCGTGCAGGTCAAGAACAGAAGAGAAAAGTAATAGATGGAGATAAAAAGGGAGGGGATGTCGTTGTCATCTCGATCAGTTGGGGGAAAATATCCAATTGTTGGATAAACATGGATTGGTCAAATCAAGGGAAAGTCGAGTTGGACTCTGCAGGAAAGAAAACCGTCGGTGGGGCATGAACCGAGTGAGAGGAAGAGAGAGAGGAATGTGCGGCTGGAGTTCGCACACGAGGAAAAAGGAAAGAAGGCGTGCGTGGAAGGGGAGAGTGCAGGTCCAAAAGAAATAAAAGAAGAATAACCTAAAAACTAAATTGAGATTATAATTTTAATCGACTATAAAATGACTTTGACAATAGGACATTCACAAGCCAAATTCTTCCTCCATTTCGAAATTTGAAGTCTAAACGAAGATCAAGATAAAACGGCCTCTTTATCTCATGAATTTCTCTCAAAACATAATTTTGATTCAATTTTCTTGGCATCTGATTTTCTGAACAAATAAATTCATTTGAGGTCGATTTGAATTCAGAAAAAGCCCGAATAACTTCCATTCACCGATTCATTTACACCCGGATGTCAAAAGTCTCTTCGAATTGACCAATCTGAAGTTCAACTCCTTCTCCGAATCGTCTATCCCGATTTCCCCGAAAAATCACGAACTCTCCAGAATTTCCTCAAAAGGTGAGTCGACGTTCCTAGAATGACTCATGACACGACAAGACTTTCAATTTCTGAAATCGAATTCAAATTCGCGGTTATTTTCAATCAAACGTGTTTTTAGTGTGACCTTACCTACCGGGTAGCTTCTAGGTATTTTTTTTTGGTGCAATTGACCGTGGTCGATTTTCTTCGAACCACAATGAACCCATCCGACACATTGACGACTCTCGATAATCGTGAAAATCTCAAGGTTTCAAATACGGGCACAGGGTACCCAAAACGATAGAAAATCGGTTTAGTGTCGATCGATGAGAATTTTGCAATCAGGTGGCATCACCCACACTTGATCACGCATCTCGCCGAATCGACCTATCTCCGCTCTCGATCGATTTTGACAATGCCGTAATGACCCTTGCAGACTAGCACAGATCAGCGAAAGTCGATTCGGTCGAATTCTCAAGTCTATTGCGTTTAAAATCCCGAATGGCTTCACCGGATAGACTAGTTATCTCGTGAGTGGCCGACTCGAGCAAAACACTATAGTCACGTTGACGAAAGGCCCATTTTATCCAATCGAAATTAGAACCTGAAATTCAGGATGTCACATGAGTGGTGGATTCCAGTGCCGATCAGCGGGGCAGAAGCTTCTGGAATACGCAAAGGATCGAGAGAGAGGCTTTGAGGGGCATTTCACTACAATTGCTTGAAGAAGATGAACAGAAACATGAATCAAACAACTGAAACGCAGAGAATCAATATCAACTCAACGATGTAAAGTGTCGATCAAAAAAATTCTGAGATTATTCTCAAATCGAAGAGAAGATAGAACTTGGAACTGTGTTGAGCATCGTTGAAGAAGAGCCAGACCTTTTGTGACATCTAGATTTTTAGGTTTTGATTTTGATTAGATAAATTGGACATTTCATCGGTGTGACTACAGTGTTTTTCTCTGAGTTGGCCACTCACGAGATAACTAGACTAGCTGGGTAAGCTATTAAGGACTTTAAGGCAAATAGACTTGAGAATTCAACTAGGAATCGACTTCTAGACCGTACTCATCTTTAGAGATCATTGCGGCAAAGTATAAAATCAATTTGAAATCAGAGATCGGTCGGTTCGACTGAGATTAATGATTGATTGGAAAACTCTCGTCAACCGGCACTAATTTGATTTTACTATCGTTTTGGTACCCTGTGTCCGTATTTGAAACCTCGAGATTTTCACGATAACCAAGAGTCACCAATGTGTCGAGTGGGTTTATTGTGGCTCGAAGAAAATCGATCATGGGTCATTTGTCCTAAAAAGTTCTAAAAACTACCCGGTAGCCTAGGTCACGCTAAAAACGCGTCCGAGTGAAATTAACTGCCAATCTAAGTTCGATAGAGTTTTTCATGTCATAATAAATTTTAGGAACATCGACTTACTCTCGGAAGATTTTTCTGACAACCAAGACTTTTTGGGAAAAAGTTGAGTTAGTGTCATTTTTTATTAGAATTTACAGAAGACCATTTTTGATCACATCCTTGGGATGCAAGTTGAATTATATGACTGGAAAAGTCATGAAATGGACAAGGATACCTTGATGGATTTATTTAGGCTTCAATTGAAATTTTTTGTTGAGAAGTGAACAAATTTTTGAGTAAGATTGAAGAAGGAAAAGTAGTAAATTCGTATGCCACCTTTACCCAACACTTTGAACCATCTTAAAGCTTCTAGAAAGGGCATTTTAGGGCTTGAAAATGTAGGTGGTGGACAACGCTGGTGGCCATGAGAGAGAAAGAGAGAACTAGTTCCCCTCCTTCCCTTCTCTCTCCCGTCGCTACCTCTCTTTCCCTCATCTTCCTCTTCGAGTTTGGCCTCCATGCAAGTTGAAGACCAGCGAAGCGAAGTAGCTCACCGTCGCAGCCAGCAGCCGAAGCTGGAGTCGCCACAACTACACGTCGTCGCAGCCTCGTCGGAGTCACGTCATCTCCGTCTGGGCTGGCCGCGTGACCGCCTTCTTTCTGCCCCTCCATCTGCTGATCAAGATCTTAGATCTGGTAGGGGGTGCATGATAACCAAAATTTCTATTCTAGAAATAATTTTTCTATTCCGACACTGCTTTCGAATAGAAACCTGTTTGATAAACTTACTCAGTTTTTCTATTTTGGAATAGATTTCTATTCCATAAATTGATTTGGAAGAGAAATCATAAATAATTTCTGCCACTAAACCCTAATTTCGGTGAGTCCTCCCTCATCTCATTTACGTCTCTACCTCCTCCTCCTCCTCCGCCTCTCCTCATTTTATTAAAAAAAAAAATGTATTTATTTTATTCATTTAAAAATAAAAATAAATAATTTATTTTTATTTATCATTTTATTTTGTTTATTAAAAATAATTTATTTATGATAAATAAAAATAAATTATTTTTTAAAAATAAGTTTAATAAATTTATTTTTATTTGCCTTGAGTGTTTTGCCAAATAAATTTATTTTTATTTTTTATTTTTATTCATTTTAAAATAAATTTATTTGTAAAATAAAATAAAATAGAATAAATAAAATAAATTTATTTTAAGGATATTTTTATTTTAAAATAAAATAATATTTTTATTTTATTTTATTCTTTATTTTTTGTTACTTAATATTTTTTATTTTTTATATTAAAGGTCGTCGGTCGTTGCCGCCACCATCCGAAAGGAAAATATTTTGTGTCGTTATCAAACGAATTTCTATTTTTAGAGTTTGTGTCGTTATCAAACGGTTATTTTTTGTTAGAAACTCTTCTAGAAATAGAAATAGAAAAATCTATTTATGTTCGGGTAAAACTATTTCGAACAGAATGATTATCATGCGCACCCTAGGATGCCGGGCGAAGCGACGACCTCGACGTCGCGAGAGCCGTCACACACCACATGCTTTCCTCGCCCTGTGTCGCCTCGCCACCATGCTGCCATCCGTCTCCCTCTCTCCCGCTTGAACGCCGTCTGCCCCGTCTAGTCAAGCTGCCGCCTCTCCCTAGTCTTGTTCAGCTAGCATAGACCGCCGCCCAACCACCTCTAGCCATCGTCGGCTTCACCGGAGCTCCGCTTGGCCCTAGCCGCCCTTGGCCGCCCCAACCGACGTCAGATTCGCCATCAACCAGCAGCGAACAAAGAGTTGGAAAATGGGTATGACAGAAACGTTTTGGCCCGTTTTGGCCATCTTCCCGAGCCCAGATGCTCGGCCCACCTTGAGGAAAGTCGATCCTCGCGTCGATCATGTCGTTTTGAGTGAGTTTTACTCACTAATTCCTTCTTAGTTTGCTAATTATACTTAAAGATTGATTAGTGTTAGTTAAGTGTAATTAGGTGGTTAGATTAGAATGGATTAGCGAGTATTAGTTAATTGCATTGCATATTAGTGAAATAGTTAGTGTACTTAACTAGAAAATTGCCTATAGCATTTATTGGATGCTTCATGGGATTTTTCCCAACCCTTATCGGGTGTTAATTAGGCAATTCGGGCCTAAATGGGATTTTTAGGAATTAAATATTAATTTTCGAAATTAATTATTTAATCATTTATTTTCCGAAAATTCAACTAGGATGGCCAGTGACCGGGATTTTATGCTGATGATCGTGGTGCAGTCTGTTTATTTAATTGAGTCTTATATTGTGTTAAATTGAAATTATTGTATTTATTTATTTAATTTTCGAAATTAATTTTTTAATTATTTATTTTCCGGAAATTCAACTGGGATAGCCAAAGTGACCAGAATTTCATGCTGATTGTCGTGGTGCAGTCCGTTTATTTATTTGAGCTCCACATTGTGCTTAATTGAATTGATTGTGCAATTTGAGGAATTATTCCTTAATTGATTGAAATTGAGTGGAATTGAATAATTGATTGGTAGATGGCCAAGTATGGCTATTTAGCATTAATAATGCTTTGATGAGTTGTAAAGCGGAAAGAATTATGTGAGTGAACTGAGAACTCTATTGGCTAAGACCGATTAGGTACGAAGTATAGACAGGCATGGTTCGGTGATTAAGGATATCACTGTGCGAAAACGGCGCCTTAAAGAATGCACATAGACTGCCTATGAATTGTGACAGGCGTGGTTCGGTCATGAAGGACATCACTGTGCAAAAACGGCGCATTAAAGAACGCACGTAGACTGTTTGTGATCTATGATGGGCGTGGTTCGATGATGAGGAATATCACTGTGTGGAAACGGCGCCTTAAAGTATGCATGTAGACCATTTGTTACTTATGCCACCTTGGCGAAAACGACGCCTGAGAGTATTAATGGAGCTCTGTGACTAAGTATACTATTGGAGGTTATGTGGGATGGAGTGAATGACCTAGAAATGGTCCGATTGACTTGTAATCGACTAGGTCGATTGATCAATGATTCGATCTGAGTGTGATTTGATGTGATTCATTGCTTTAATCTAATGCTGTGAATTGATTGATTGAATGGAAATGACCGTGAGTGGTCTTGTTGGCGTGAAATCGACTAGGTCGATTTGATCGATGCTTCTATCAGTGATGTGATTGCTTGGATGCCTATTTGATCCGTGCTAATATGTAGGTGGAATCTGAGGCTAAGGTAAGCCCTTTGACTCGTATTGTGCATATGCAGCCTTAATGTGTATTAATTTACTAATCAGGTCTTAGGGGGTAGAACTTGCTGAGACGTTATCTCAGTGGTTATTGAATAACCATTTCAGGACCCAAACGAGGAGCCTAAGGAGGAGGAATCTAACGAGGAGAACCCTAATGAAGAACCCGAAGAGGAGTACCTAGAGAAGGACCCTGAGGATGACCTCGAGTACGACCCGGATGAGGACTGAGATCTTATCCTATCTTGTCAGACCTTGTCTGCATGTGAATTGATGTTAGATAAGACTTACGTATATATAGTATTGTAGAATACTATGAGATGCGTGTAAAAAGGTGTGGTTGTGAATTTTTAGTAAGAAAAATATGACCCTACTTTTCTATCCCATCGTTTTATTGTCTGGGGATTTATAACTACTTCCGCATGTGCTATTAAAAATGAAAGGGTCGGTGATACTTAGTCTTGGAATATCACATTCTAAAATCGACCAAGCAGAAGGATGTGTGCGTGCCCAAGGATCGGGGCATGACACCTTCAATGATGAAGAAGAAGATTTGGACCTTCAATGACGAAGAAGATGTGCATTGTTGAAGAAGAGCTGAAGAAGAAAGACGAGTGAAAGAAGCAGGGAGAGAGCGGCGAGAGCGACGTATGGAGAGGAAAAGTGAAAGGTCAGAAGGAAAAAGATGAAAAGGGAAAGTGTTTTCACCTTTTTAAGGGGAGGAATTCGTTTTCCTAAAATAACACATGATATTTGTGTTTACCAGAAAGTCATTTCCGTTGACCAAATCTTTTTTAGAGAACCAAATGGCTGAAAATCCGAAAAACACTTTTTGGTAAAGTACTTTTAGTGAAACAAACACACCCTTAGACTAGGTTTAAATTAGGATTCCGAAGATGAAGACGATGTGAAGATGGTGAACGGTCAATGTCCAACTAAACCATACTTTTGTACCATTCATTCTCAACATATGTCTCGGGTTCTTATTGCCTGTATAAAAACCCGATGAGTTGTGGGTCCTTTTCTTTCTTGTCCTTTAGTTTTGTTTCTATTTTTATCTTTCTTAGGTTTACATGTTAGATTTACTACTTTCCTTGGTTGTTTACTTATTGTCTTGCAATTTCAATTCAATTAATTGCTTTCTTTTTACTTTTCTTAGAAATATAATAGCACACAAATAACCAACCACGCATGATTGTCTAGTTTAGGTAAACGATCCTAAAAAATTAAAGAAGAAATGCATGGGCACCTTAGGTAAACACAACATACCGTTAGGTACCAAAAGAGCGCTAATAGCAATATTGGTGTAACCCAAATCCCCGTACCTAGATATCTAATTACATAGGAATCGAGGGAATACTCCCATCCCTCGATTGTGTTTTTTAGCTGACTCCCAAAAAATGAGGCTAGTGGCGACTCTATCTTATTTCTAGATTGTTTTAAACAACTAGACCGTATAAATGAATTCGTCATGATGGGTATGGACCTTAAGAAAAGGTTACAATTGTGATTTAGCATATTCGAGATGATGAAGCCGATAAAGATGAAGTGATGCCACATTTGGTGGATGTATATCTCGAGAGGGCTATCATGGTTGTTAAAAATACCCTTAAACTCACATTTACGTCAAGATTCCTTTTTGACCTTAAAATCGTCGGGTGGGACGTACCGTGATGTCGAGGTAGGGTCGCAACACTCCGCTATTATGTGAGATATGAGCTTGGGAGAGCTCACGATCACAATTAAGTGAACTCACAAGAGGTTTGTCCAAGGGGTAAAGTGATGACATCCATGTGGTTAAGAACCGTGAGGAAACTTTCGTGGTCAAGTAGCCCTAAACCCGACCTTTCCCCTTCATTTCCTCATGAGAGGGATCGGTGGCGAGATTGGGTTGTGACAAAAGCAATAGTGGATTTTCTTACAAAATATCTAGGCATCCAAAATGAAGAACATATAGAAGGATGTGTCCAAATAGTTCCTTGGACCTTGTAGTTTGATGGGTCGAGCCTAGTTGGGTTAGCAGGAGCTAAAATTTCAATAGTTTTTCCTCATGGGCATAGGGCCAAAATGATGTTTAAGCTTGATTTTAGCTATCCAAATAATCAAGCTGAACTAGAGACATTAATTGTTGGCTTAAACATTTTACTAACATGAAGGCACAATTCATCAAGGTAATAGGTGACTCCCAATTAGTTATAACACAATTATCTAGAGAATACTAATGCCTCAATGAAAATATTGTTTCTCATCATATGTTGGCCAAATGTCTTTTGGACCACTTTGACGATTTCGAGTTGGTCTATGTCAAGAGGAATCAAAATGTGGAAGCCAGTAAATTAGCTCAAATGACATCCGATTATAAAACATCTAAAAAATAGCATATCACATTATTATATAAGTAAGGACATTACCTTCGATTGACAATGGAATCAAGTTGATTCAAGATACACAAGTACCAGGTAACGATATGGTGAGCCAATATTGGAGAACTCCATTTGTTGAGTGTTTAAAGAACCCATTTTATGTGGAAAAGTGCCATCTAAGAAATTTCGTATATGTCTAGTGACTGATAATTCATTCAAATGAAGCTATGAGGAGGAAGATCCCACTATTGGAACATTGGGAGAACATAGCGGAAAGTATGACTATTATGTCAATTATAGTCCATCCCCCACTCACTGTCGAGTAGTCAATCTGTCTATACGGGAATTAGAGTTCGACGATGAAAGCGTGAAGTGAACATTCACTTATTACTGTCGGCAAACTTTAAAAATACCCTATGATCTGCCTATCAACCAATGTTATAAGGTTGATAGGGTCCAATCCATAAAGAATAGCTTGACGCAAACACCGAAGAGGCAAGGCTTCCTCTCCTACCTCAAGTGAGTGAGCACCCCTGCTTTGGCTGAGCGTTCTCTCTTTCTTGTAAGGGCCACTGGCAGGCGCACATGGCTTCTGCCACCACCAACTTGCTGGCCAGCCTAATTTCTAACTTGAAAATCGTGTTGCGCCATCTGCACTACCCTGCCTTGCGTTTGTATGTCATTGTGCTGTAGAGGCATGAAGGAAGAGAGAAAGAAAAGAGGAAGGAAAGGGGCTAGGCCGGGTGAAGAAGGAAGGCCGGCCCCACTTTGTTTTCTTAGGATAGCCTTGCTGCTTGTGTGCCCAGAATGCTCAACTGTTCCAACACTCCAATAAACGCCGAGTTGCTAGTGAGTCTCCAGGCGAGCCTAATACTTCCAAAATGGTTCAAAACATATTCTGTGTACCAAAATGGTCCCCATGATCAAAGTAGTCTGATAACACCACGAGACTGAAGAAGCAATCGGGGAAAGTGAGACTCGATGAGACGACAATACGCCCACCTTTTTGTTTAAGGATTGGTAAAGATTTAAATTTCGAGGATGAAATTTTTATAAGAGGGGAAGAGTTGTGACATCTTGGATTTTCAGTCATGTTTTCAGTTGAATAAATGGGGCCTTTCATCGATGCGTCTATAGTGCTATTCTCAGAGCCGATAACTAGACTATCTAGGGAAGTCCTTAAGAGATTTTAATGCAACGGACTTGAGAATTCGACCAGAAATCGACTGCTCAACCGTGCTAGTCTACAAGGGTCATTATGGCATTGTCAAAAATCAATTAGAGATCAGGGGTAGGTTGTTTCAACTGAGGTGTGTGATCAAAGTGTGGGTGATTCCTCATGATTGCAAAATTCTCGTCGATCAGCACTAGACCGATTATTTGTCGTTTTGGGTACCTTGTGCCCGTCATTAAAACCTTGAGATTTTCACAACCACCGAGAGTCACCAATGTGTCAAAGGGGTTCATTGTAGCTCGAAGAAAATTGACCACGGCTCATTTGCACTAAAAAGTTCTGAAAGTTACCCGATAACCTAGGTCACGCTAAAAACGTGCTAGATTGAAATTAATCGTGAATTAGAATTCGATTTAAGAAATTGAAGGTTCTGTCATATCACAATAAATTCTAGCAATGTTGACTTAGTCTTAGAAGATTTTTTTGCAACCTGAGGCTTTTTGGGAAAAAGTTGTCCTAGGATTGTTTTTGTCCAGAAAAAGGCCAGGATCATTTTTTATCGCGCAAGTGGGATGCAAGATGGATCAATTGGTGAGGAAAAATACCAATTTGATAATTGAGGTATCGATTGAATTTATGAGGGTCAATTGTGATTGAATTATGCAAGATTAAGTGTCCAATTAAGAGGAAATATTGGAAATTCGTATGCCCCCCTTCCCCTAGCCATTTTGGACAATTTCAAGTGTCTATGGATGAGCCTTGGTAGCTCATTGAGAGCTAAGGAAGATAGCTTGGCCATGGATGAGTCAAAGGGACAAAGCATTGGAAGAATTGGCCTTGGTGGAGCCCTTGTCTCCCCATCTCCTTATCTCTTCCTCTTTCTCCCTCAACCAGCTCTTTTCTCCATTATCGTTGTCCATCTTGAGCTTCAAAGAACTAGAGAAAACCCCAGCTCATCCCCCTTGGCTGTCGCACGTATGCTGGAACCACCATCGGACTATTTTCCTCCTATGTTTTCACTTCTGCTAGTTTCTGCTCCAGCTAACCTTTAGTCAAAGATTTGAGTTGAAAGTGGTCTTCCCGAAAGAATTAGCCAACGAGCCACCCATCACCATAAATAGCACATCCAGAACATTCCAAAGAGCCTGACCTCACCCCGAATAGAGCTAGTGGCCATCCCGTATAGCCGCCATAAGCCACCAGTAGTTGGTCCGTCGATCCACTGCCTGGTTCGCCTGGTTTCTTCGCCATTTCAGCATTTTCTTCCATTTTTCTTCCATCCCGACCCTACCTCCACCCAACCCAACCTCCAACAAGACCCCCTTGACCCCTTGGGAGCTGCTAGTTGCCAACCACCTACTCGCCGAAGCTCCAATCAACCCGTTTCCTCGTCGTTCAGCCGTTGTTTCTCTTTCTTGGTTCAGTAAACAGAAGCCAAGAAACAAGCAAGGCCTTAGGACTTCGTGGTTCATTTCTAAGTCCTTCTCAACCTCGCTTGGTGTCACCACAAGCTTGATTGTTGCCCACCTCGCTGTCGCCTTCGCCATGGACTCGCCAGAATGCTAAACTGGTGAGTTTGCTCACTAAACCTTGCTTTAGAGGTTAATTATGCTTAAGGGTTTTTTAGATTAGCTTAAGTATGGATTAGTGATAAACTAGAATGATTTGAAAAGTCTTATAATGGATTAGTGTAACTTAATTAGTGAGATTTGTATAATTGATAATGGATTAGTCGAATCTAGTGGAAATTCTGTAGTTTGGAGTTATGGACCCTCGCCATTTACCATTTTTGTATATCAAAACACGTTGCAAATTTGAGGTTGATGTCTTCTTGAGAAACGTTTTATACATCTTCATCTACAACATATATTTTTCTCAAGATTTTTAGGCACTTTAAAAAAGGAGATATCAGCTCCGTCATTTACAAACAGAACTTCAGTTTTCATTGGAACTAGTGACCTTTTAGGATTCTAGGGGTTTTTATCAACTCTTAGAGTTTGATTTCAAAATGGTTTCTTCACAAAAGTTGTTTTTCACATCTTTTCGTTTAATATACTCAAATTTCAGATCAAATGGACATGTTTTGGACCTCAAACCAAACTGATTTCGGAAGACAGAATTTCTGGAAACGGAGCTAGTTTTTGGTGCTAGATAGAGCGATTTACTGGGCCGAATCTAGAAGTATATGGTTTAAGGTGTCTTCATGAAATTTTTTTTTTTATGTGTTCTCTATAACATAGTAAAATTTTAGAATTTTTTGAGTTCGTTTAGCTAGGTTTCTAGAATTGAACTTGGAGACGTGCAAGTGGCCTGGTTTTTGCCAATTAGGACTAGTTATGGTTTTGTGGTTGTTCTTGATGTTGTGCTTACTAAATAAGGTGCATTTAGTGATGTAGTGGACTTGTGGCATGCTAAGAACTTATGTGTGAGGTCATTTGAGGGATTTTTCTATGTTGGTTGTTTAGTATTATTTCAAAGGGTGACCTCTTGGACTATTAAATAGAAAATAATTGAGATGTTGGGTTTAGACACCAAGTTTTATGTGCTCAACAAAACGAGGAGGTTTTGTATGAGGCGCATGCAAAGTTTGGTGGGTTAATTTCAAATACAGGACCCCGTGCAATTTAGTTCGGAGAGTTTGAACAAAAAAAAAAAAAAAAAAAAAAAAAAAGAGGGTGCCAAGTTTAGTTTAAAATGGGAGTTTTGGAGTTTTGGTTATGTGAAGGAGGCTAAGGTAGACATGATTGATCAGGTGCCTGCATGGTTAGGTTAATTAAGTAGTTCAATTTAATTAATCACAATATATTTAAAAACTTAATTGCATTTATTAAATTATTTTGTAATTTATTTAATTATTTATTATTTTTCGGTAATTATGTTGGGAGAGCCGCTCGATAGAATTTTGAGATGATCGCTATGGTATGGCTAGAATGTGCAATTGATTGCTAGATTGATCAATTGAGTGAGGTTTTGTGTAATTGATTGATGAGTTGTGAAATTGTATGGTGATGGTGAATCGTGAGCATTTGGTTATAACACCGGCTAAGCCAGAAACCACCGAACTTAGAATAGGTTGTGCCTACTGGGCCGTAACTTACCACCTAATCTAGGCTGTGCTCGCTGAGCCGTAATTCATCATTAGCAACTAATCTAGGTTGTGTTTGCTGAATTGTAATTCAGCATTACCACCAAACTTGGAATCGATTGTGCAAGCCGAGTCGTAATTCAGCATTACCACCGAATTTGGAATCGGTTATGCCGCTGAGTCATAATTTAGCATTACCGCCAAAGTTTTAGTTGGCCGTGCTCACTGAGTCGTAATTCAGTGTTGGGGTTAAGTATTTGAGAGGACCGTGTAGGCTGTGCTCACTGAGCCGTAATTCAATGTTGAGTTTGAGTAATTGAGATGATCGGGGAAAGGTTTCATTGACATGTAATCGACTGAGTTGATTGATCGATGATTCAATCTGAGTTCTTGATTGATGTGATTTGATGATTGTTTATTGAATTGACTTGCAGGAAAGAATTGAGGCCAAGGTAAGCCCTTTAACTCGTGAGTGTGCTTAAGCAGCCCTTTGAGCGTATTTTCTTCCTAATAAGGGTTTAAGGGGTGGACTTGCTGAGACATTGTCTCACTGGTTATTTTATAACCATTTTTAGGTCCTTAGATGGTGGTCATGGAAGACCGAAGCCCCAGAGTCTGTGGACGTGGAGTTTGAAGGATTGGCGTATGTGTTTGACTAGTATGTCGTAGGACAGTTTCTTTTTGAAAGCCGGTCTTTTGTAGGCTTTTGACCAGACTCGTTTTGTACCTAAACCCTGTCGTTCATAAGAGTGTGCTTTTGTGAAAAGTTACTCTACTTTCCTATCTCATGCGGTTTGTTGTCAGGGGCTTTTGTTTCGCTTTTGCACGTGGTTAAAATGAAAGGGTCGGCGGCTCGTCTTGAGATGTCACAAAATTTTATCAATCATAGAGGGATGTTCATGCGCTCGAGGTTCGGAGCATGACATCCCCGTTTAAGTGGTATCATAGCTTAGTTCTGCCTATGGAGTGATAAGGTGCGATGATCCTTGGGATAGCTAGTAGGATTGGGCTTTGATGTCATGCAAGGGCTTGTCTGTGATAGCTGATTGGTAGAATTGTTTGTTGTTATTGCTCAACTTCTAATTCAATATGGAATTAGAAGGCAGGTTTTCGTAGAAAGCCTGCAAGATGAGTGATCAGGAGCAAATGACTCCTAGTAAGAGGACCGCGAGGCTTGTAGCTCGAGGCAAGACGCCGACTAGGGTCGGTACTCAAGGAGGCCGTGGTAAAGCGCCAGCATAGGCTAGTGCAAGTGGAGTAGCACCACGTCGAGTTGGTGCTGGGGTAACAACCCCTAGTGATCCCAAAATGGAAGGGATCATGTAGGCGTTTGAGGCTATAAGAGACTTGATAGGGCAATAGGCCCATAATCAAGCCGTTGTTGCCGCTATTGCTGCTGAGGCCGCACCCACCGCCGCACCCGTTGTTGCACCTACCAAAATTCAACCTGAGAACGTAGTGGTGCAGAGAGAGAGACCAATACACAAGCTAGTGGAGCAGTTTTTAAAGCTAAGCCCGCCATGGTTCACGGGTACTGGAGACTCCGAGGCCGCGTCTCTTTGGGTCCAAGATCTAGAGAAAGCCTTTGCAATTCTAATGTGCACTTAGGCTGAAAAGGTAATCTTGGCCATCTACCAATTACAGGGTGATGGTTTTATGTGATGGGCCTAAGTTGGCCCGTCCGCCCATGTTGGGCCTAAAAGCCCGGCCCACAAGATTAGGGCCCATGGACGGAGGGATATAATGAAGGGGTACGTTTCTATTTTGGAGGAGATGTATATAAGGGAGGAAAGAGAGGGAGGACGTACCTTTTGGCATGTGTACGTACGTTCCTCTCCCTCTCTCCCTCCAAAAGAAAAACTAAGGCTAAAGGCGACGCTGTCTTCCCTTCAAGGCCAATCAACGTCATCAGATCGAACAGGATCGGTTTTTTCTCTTCCTCTTATCGACGTCAGTGTTTAATCTGTGGCTAACAAGGTACGCTTGATTCCGTGGTGTGCTTTAGGATCGGTGATACATGTTTTTCCTGGGCTTATCTTCCGCATTCGTTTTAGAGGTTCGATTTAGTGTCGAACCCGATTTTGGGAATCCGATAATCCCGACATTGGTATCAAAGCCCTAGTTCATGTTTCCCTGACCCCTTTCATGTTTTTTGATTGAATTTTCGCAAAAATAATCGGCTGACACGGATCGAGACGAAAAATCCCGACACACGAGCATTGTTCATCCACTTTTTCAAGTTTCTGTAAGTCGAAATCGATTTCTGATGGCATAGGGTGAAAGAGCTCGTTGAGACGAGTCTGGCGATGGATCGAACGCCGCTGGGAGACGCCGGACGCGCCCACACCTACGACTAGAAGCCGCTGCGTGTGGGCGCCACGCGCCTGAAGCGCTAGCTCGGCCAGCGCGTGCGCCACACGCGCCGGTCGGCGAATCGGCACGTGAGCGGCGTCGCCAGCCAGTGAACCGGCACGCGTCAGTCGGCAAACCAACACGTGATGACGTCACCATGACGTCACCCAACGGTCGATAACCGTTAGGATGACGTCATTGCCGGCAACAATTGGCCGGCCGGTCACCGGCTAGCGACCCGACCCGACCGGCGAACCGACCCGACCCGAGATCCTACCCGTCGCCCACGCGTGCGAGGCACTTGCTTGGTCGGTTCTTCCGACCTGGCCCAACCGGCCCGATCGGCCCGACCGGCCCAACCAGTCCAATCGCTCGTCCGGTCCAACTGGCCCGACCTGCCGCCCGTTGACCCGCTGACTGACGACCGTTGACCGTTGACCGTTGACCGTTGACCGACGACCGTTGACCGTTGACCATTGACAAAAAAAAGAATCTGTTTCTTTTTAAATTATGTCGATGTGGGATATATGTAATCCATTGTTTATTATGCATTTGTTGCATGAATCATGGAAAATTATGTATTTTCCCTTATGTACATTATGGATTACCATTTTTAGTTCTGCATTTGTTGCAGGAACTATGATGCGTTATGCACGGACACCTGTAATCACGAGAACGGACGAGGGAATTGCAAGACTTAAAAGTCTGATGACAGAGTTAGCTAATTATCAGTGGCATGACGGTGATTTAGTATCACATGTGGTCAGGATCAATCAGATGATACAGGAAATCATCTGGAATGATTATCTTATGCCGGATTTTGAGATGGTTCCGGCTTTGATGAACACTCTTCCACCTGAATGGCAAGCAGTGTTGGATCGGCTATGGGAGGTCAACGTGGTTCTGGGTTATAGGAAACTAGTGGTAGCTTTTGTAAGAGAGTACTATAGGATTGAGTTAACCAAAACTTCAACCCTTAGATTGAGCGCCACATGGCGCAGAGTGAATATGCCTTGGAGGCGACATGAAAGCTCTCCAAAAGTTTTTCCATGGTTGACAAATGTGCCTTCAAATTTCTCAGATATTTTGATTGATAGATTAGAAGGGACATTCCCTATTTATTTCTTAGATTAGTTTGAGATTTTTTGAATGTGAATATCTCTTTCTATGTTGATATTTTTCTTTGTATATATTGCTTAGTGTAATGGATAGTTGTATTATGTGAAAGCATTGTATTCTATTGGATGTCAAATATTATTTGCTTTCTGTTATTGTTGACTACTGTGAATAGTTCATAGAAGTTTTTGTAACTTCATAGAATTTATTTTGCATAAGACAATTATATTAATAATAGTTTTAAGTTAGGATTTTTGGAGGATAATTGGAAACATAGTGACATTTTGATTCTGAAACCTTACTTGAAATTGTTCATTGATATGATGGGTCTATGCAAAGTGGATGCATAAATGATAGGCATTAATTATTCGTACATATATGTCTGATGTGTTCAGATCGATGGTTTCAGAAATTAAGAATGTAATTGCTGATATGAACGACAACAATTGTGAAATGTTGAATATGAAGATTCAATATGTGCTGGAAAAGAAAGAAGCAATAGAAGCTCTTGACCATGTTATGGAAGATCTTGAGGATGCCGTGCACCACCTTGAGCTAACAGAGAACCGCCTAACGGCATTTGAGCCGAAAATAGATATTTGCAATGTAGGTTCTAGCTCAAAAAGGGTTTTGAGCTCTAAGCGCAAGCGTATTGATTCGTTCAATATGTGATAATGCAAAGAATCAAGTCCTTATTGCAAGAAATCAAGAGTCAACCAACACAAGAGAGGAAAACGTCATCACGTGAAGAAAATGTCAAGGGTGAGGTGTTACAATTATGACAAGAAAGGTCACTATGCTCGCAACTGTTATGAGCCGAAAAAGGTAAACACCTCTTGTACATTTGAGAACTTTACTTATGTGTCAAGTTCTGTATTATTGGCTGAATCCAATCCTTTGTGGACTGTAGATTCAGGAGCGACATACTATATAGCGAAGGATAGAGAATCCTTCGTGCAATTCTGACGATACCAACTGGAACTAAGTGGATCTATGTAGGAAATAACTCCAGAGCTGAAGTAAAAGGAATTGGCACCTACCAACTGAACATGCGTGGTGGACGCACTTTGTTCCTACATGATGTATTGTATGCTCCGGAGATTCATCGGAATTTAGTGTCTGTTTTGGTGTTGGTTAAACTAGGTTTTAATATGAACTTCCATAATAGAGGTGTAGATTTGTATTTGGATACAAACTACTATGGTTGTTGTCATTTTCTGGATGGTTTTATTGTACTAAATATAGACTGTGGTGATGTCAATATTTGTTATTCCATTTTCACGTCTTCTACTTCATATGATAATGATATGAGTGTGTGGCATGCTAGACTTGATCATATTGGCCAACAACGTATGAATAGACTAGCCAAAGAGGGCTTGTTGGGTAATATTGAAAAAGTCAATTTGCCCATATGTGAGCATTGCCTAATAGGGAAAACGACAAAGAAACCATTTGGAAAAGGTAAAAGACCTGAATTTCCTCTGCATTTAATCCATTCTGACGTCTGTGGTCCAATGAATGTGAGAGGAAGGCATAGGGCTGTTTATTGCATCACTTTTATAGATCATTATACTCGATTCAGATATGTCTATTTGATTTCTCATAAATCTGAAGCATTATGTTGTTTCAAAAGGTTTATGAACTTGGAAGAAAATCAATTAGACAAGAAAATAAAAGCATTGAGATATGATCGAGGTCGAGAATATTTATCTGATGAGTTCAAAAAATTATGTGATGAAAAAGGAATAGAAAGATAGTTGTCTATTACATATACTCCTCAACAAAATGGTGTTGTGGAAAGAAGAAACAGAACCACACTAGAAATGGTTAGGTCCATGATGGCACATGCTAACTTACCTATCACTTTTTGGAGTGATGTGTTGTTAACTGCTGCCTATATACTTAACCGAGTGCCTTCCAAATCGATTACTTCCACTCCATATGAGTTATGGACAGGTAGAAAAACTGGATTTAAGTTTTCTTAAGCCATGGGTTTGTGCTGCCTATACTCATAAGTCCTCTCACAAGTTTGGAAAATTGGGTCCTAGAAGAAGGAAGAGTATTTTCATAAAATACTCGGAACACTCAATAAGGTATGTGTTCATAGGTGAGCAGGAAAGTGAGAGTATAACTGAATTTGAATCATGAGATGTCACATTCTTAGAGGATGAATTTCCTAAGAGGGGCGAAATAGGGGAAGATTACTCCCTATTTGTAATCTTGGATCAAGATAATGATATTAGTGGAATTCGTCCAAGTAGGAGTAATATGAGAAGTGATTAATTAAATTCAACTCATTCTCAATTGCAACCACATGATGAGACGATGTCATCATTATCTAATCCTAGTGGGAGCATAATGGGGAATGATGTGCAAAGTTTACAATCTCCCATATGGCGAACAAGTCGCCAAAGTATTCCCCGTCGACGTTTTGACATTGAAGGGGAAACTTTTATGATTGCTCCGCAAGATGAGGATGAGCCAAGAAATATTAATGAGACTCTAAATTGCCCTAGTAAGGAAAAATGGATTCATGCATTGGAAGAGGAAATGGAGTCAATGAAGTCAAACCAAGTTTGGGAACTGGTTGATCTTCCAAAGGGACGCAAAGCTATTGGGAACAAGTGGGTTCTCAAAATAAAGCGAAAAGCTGATGACTATATAGAATGGCATAAGGCTCGCCTTGTGGCAAAGGGGTATAATCAACAGGAAGGAATTGATTATGAAGAAATATTTTCTCCTATAGTGAGATTTACCTCGATTCGTATTATTCTAGCAATAGTGGCTAGTATGGATCTTGAGTTACATCAAATGGATGTAAAGACTGCTTTCCTCAATGGAGAATTAAAGGAAGAAATATATATGGAACAACCTGCTGGTTTCATAGTGAAAGGCCAAGAAGAAAATGTATGTCGACTTTTGAAATCTATATATGGCCTCAAGTAGTCATCAAGACAATGGTATATACGTTTTCATAATGCCATAATGGCATATGATTTTACAATGATAGATAAAGATCATTGTATATATATCAAAAGATCCAGAGATCAATTGTGATTATATCATTTTATGTTGATGATATACCAATTGCCGGAAGTAATATGGAGTTTGTTAACACTGTCAAGAGTTGGTTGTCTTCCAACTTTGAGATGAAGGATATGGGTGAGGCTGCATACATTCTTGGAGTTAAGATTTCAAGAAATCGTTCGAAAAAATCATTATCTCTTTCGCAAGAAACATATATAAATAAGGTTCTTGAACGATTTCGTATGCAAGATTGTAAACCCATAGACACTCCTATTGCAAAAGGTGAAGGACTGAGCCATAAACTATGTCCAAGGACTCCACAAGAGAAGGAACAAATGAAACATGTTCCTTATGCTAGTGCTATTGGGAGCTTGATGTACGCTATGATGTGTACAAGACCTGACATATGTTTTGTAGTTGGAACGGTGAGTAGATATCAATCCAATTTAGATCCAGCACATTGGAAAGCCGTTAAGAGAATACTGAGGTATCTAAAGGGGACTACTGATTATATGCTGAGTTATTAAGGAAAGGATCTGTGACTCTAAGGCTATTCTGATGCTGATTGGGGAGGAGATTTAAATGAAAGAAAATCTACCTCTGGGTTTGTTTTCTTACCGAATAATGGCACCATATGTTGGACCAGTAAGAAACAAAAGTGTATAGCCTTGTCCACGATGGAAACTGAGTTCATGGCATTATCAGCAGCAATATAAGAAGATGTTTGGCTTAAGAGATTATTGGATCATTTAGGTGTTATTGGAAGTGCTGCAGATTCATTATTAGTTAACTATGATAGCCAAGCAGCAAAAGCGTACACCAAAGATCCAAAATATCATGGCCAGACCAAACCTATAGATACCAAGTATAACTTTTGTCAAAGATATGATTGCACGAAAAGATGTGAACTTACAGTACATATTACGCATAGAATGGTAGCAGATCCTATGACAAAGCCAATACCTAGAGATGTGTTTTGTGGCCATATGAAATCTCTAGGATTGCGTAGAGTCTAATGTACTGGATTGTAATTTCCCTAAAGTGTTCACATTTGATGAATTTGTGTTTTTTATCATTAATGCCTATGAATCTTTGTTTGATCTTTATGCATCTTAATGCTCAATGCATTACTTTAAGTTGAGAAAGCATGTCGGACAGATGTAAGATTGGCCCACTCACACGAGCAATCGCCTCTATTTACTGTGTGATAAATAGAGATGAGACTATTTTTAAGCTTATTATATGGGTGATAATCGAGAGCTCAAGCTTAAAATACGTATGTCGCCTTAACTGAGTGTTAAGATGATGACATAATATTTACTATGTCCGGAAGTAAAATACCCCACATATTTTACTTTATCTGTCTAAGATGCCAGATGTGAGTTCTGATGAATTTTGTGAATGAGTAGATACGTGAACTCAAGTTAGACATTGCGTATGTCTGAACTATCATCTGTACGGTATTGAAGGTGTAGACATACGCTCCATGGGAAATGAGTTAATACCGTAATACGTATTTCATACTACGTATGCATGAAACGACCAATAAGAGTGGCAAAAAGTTTGATCTCAACTTTTATGTCGTGTGAGACTCTTGAGGAAAAGAGTTCCGCAATTTTTAGTCCCCTCATGACTCTTACTTATTCTCAAGATTTCTATTTAGTGTTTGCTATCTTAGGATGTTGCCAATGGTCATGAGTTGATTCGATCTAATGGGACATTTCTAGAAAAGCAACCTGAACTGAAATTGAGAGTTTGAAGGAAAGAGAAAGATCAAATTTGGAGAATCACATTGTAGTTTTGTATTTGTTGACACCTAAATTTTGGCGACCCGCTTAGTCATTTATTGCATTAAAAAATTAAGGGTTAATTTTATCCTTGAAAAAATAGTCAATTGCATAACATATAGTTTTAGGTGCATTTAGGTTTTAATTTGCATTTACATTGGGTCGGTGACAAATTGGTTTGATTTTGTGGTTTTGAACTTTAAGCTGACAAGTCGGACTAAGCCCATGAAGAGAGCAATTTAGCCCAAGCCCGTATTTGAAAAAATCTTATTGCAATTTTTGAAAAATCAATAGAGAATATTCATTTTTTTGCAAAGGAAATCTAGAAGAGGTGTGGAAAATCAAAAGTGATATTGAGTTCGGAAAATGAATTTTCATGGATATGAATTTGGAAAGAAATTAAAACCCTAACTCATGGCCTATAAATAGATTAGATGCGTAGCGTTTAAAGGGGGCCACGCAATTGAGACATTCGGCCATATTAAAAGGAAAAAAATTCAGAGAGAAAAGCGACTCTGGGGTCGGGCAGAGAGAGAGAGAGGACTGGTCGGTGACGTTTAGAGATATACACGGGAGAGAGAGAAAAGAGAAGGAATTCTCTCTCGCCAAGTCGAGGAGCCCCACGTTGTGCGAGGCCTTTTGCTACAGCGCCACACCCTAGCCGCCGTAGTTACCGTGGACACACTTCTTTGCTACATCGCCCCCTGCAGCGACGATGGATTCGCTGTTGTGACCTCTTTGCCTTTGCGACGAGCTGCGATCCGGTGCCAACCTCCTACCGTCGTGACCAAGCCTCGACGAACCCAGTTCAACAGAGGCCAATCACTAGAGCAGCCCCCATCCCCGACGATCCACGATCCGCTGCTTTTGCTATACCACGAGCCCGCACCCCGGGGACGCTTGAACCACTACGGCCTAGTTCGGAGTTAGCAAAGACTCCCGCAAGTTCCATCTGGCCCGGTGATGCCCTGAAGTGTTTTCTTCGACTCACCGACGATCACCAAACAAGCTTTTGCGCTTCGTTCGTATATATTCTTTGCAGGTTTCGTGGAAGTTCAAAGAGGCCAATATCTCCTGACCGGCGTAAATATCTCGTCGTATTTTCGCGGCCACCGCTTGCGAGCTTGAAGTCCACGGTCAAAAAGAGATATTATAGAATCTCGCTTGAATAATTCTGAGTGGTGGGTTGGTCTTCTTTTTTAAGTTTTGTCCATATTTCACTATAACATTTTATGGGCTTTGTGATTTTGTTTCATGCAAGCAAAAGAACGTTTTTTGGCAATGAGATCTCAAAGAATTCGGATGCGTGGCGACTATAGACAGTGGGGAGAAGAATAGATGGCATAATGTCCCGCTACCTCCCCGTGAGCCCTGTCCACCGTGTTCATTGGCTGTGACCCACCCGCATCGCTGCTCACCACCGCCGCTGCGACCCGACGCTAGAAGTCGCCACACCACCGTAACATCTCCGGCTGATCCCAAACATCCCAGCAGCATCACGAATTGCTGAGCCACGCCCGAAGATTACTACTGCTTTTGCAGGTTTACCAAAGTGCCCTTGTCTACGTCCAGCAACAAAACCGTGGCGTCTCACGTGTTCCGAAAAGAGGATAAAGTTGCCGCAGGTGGAAAGGGATCACAATTTGGTCAAATAAGTGCAAGCGGTGAATTTGTCTTCTGTTGAGTTTTGTCTCGTATTTACAACTTGTGGGTTTTATGGTTTCACTTCATGCAAGAAGAAGATTAATTTTAGGCCAGAGCTCATGAAGAATTCAGACGTGTGGAGATATTCTTTATTGGAAGATTAGAGAACAGACTTCGGGTCTCTTGACCGCGAGTACACCGTTGGCCAACCTTGGTCGCGGGTCGTGAGTAGCCGTTTGAGGATCGGAATTCGGAAGCCAATATTCGAATTAGGTAAAAAATCTTATCTATTTTGATTTTCGAAAATTCCGTTTCCTTATTTGATATATTCGTTGATGCCCATGATGGAAATTTCCGATATGCTAAGATATGTGAAATCTCAAGTAGCCTTCTAAATTAGGAAATCTTCCTAATTTGGCAACGTGCATATGATTGACGGTCCGATTTCATGCTCGAAATACGACCCGTGCATCGCATGGAAAAATCACCACCCGATCTCACGCTCGAGATACGATTCGTGATTTTGTCTAAAATTGGCCAATCCGATCTCATGTGCGGGATATGATTCGTCAATTTGTGAATATTGATCTTATCTTGCCTGATTTGCTATCGTGTCGTTTGAATCAATTTCGTTTTCATAAAAAAGAAAATCAAAAAAATTGAATTAGGATTAGGTTTGTTTTAGAATATTTCTTGTTATCTTGCATACTTAGAATAGAGATTTTATTTCGAATTTCAAAAATCAAAAATCAAATCAATCAATTTAGGTTGCTAGTGCTTTTTACTTAGGTTGCATGTTTAATAATTTGATAATTCTTAATGTTGACACCTAAATTTTGGTGACCCTTTTAATTATTAGTTGCATTAAAAAATTAGGGATTAATTTTAACCCCTAAAAAAATATTAGTTAATTAATTAATTGTATAGCATATAGTTTTAGGTGCATCCATTTTAATTTGCATTTACATGGGGCCGGTGACAAATGGGTTCAAATTGATGGTTCAGAATATTAATTTGACAATTGGACTAAACCCACGAAGGAGTAAATAGGCCCAAGCCCGTATCCTCGGAAAGATTTTACGGATTGATTTGTGTGAGATTTCAAATTTTGGAAGAATCCTTTTGCAATCCTAAATCGTATCAAAAGCAAATATTGCATTTGGAAAAAGGAATTTTCGTGGATACGGATTTGGAAAAATTAAAACCCTAACCGTGGCCTATAAAAAAATTAAATGCGTAGGGTTTGAGGGAGGCCAGACATATTGATACATATGGCCACATTGAGAGGGGGCAATTCTGAATACACAGAGACACACCGTGAGATAAGAGAGAGATAGAGTGCTTCACCAAGCTTGGTCGAGATTCCCTTGCCACGTGAGTCCCGCCGGCCACATCGCCGCGCTCTCATGCTCGCAACGCTGCCCCACACTGTGAGACCACCATCGGGACGAGCTGCTGCACTAGCATCCTCAGCTGCGTCGTGATCCCCTCTGATGAAGCATCCGTGAGCCACGAATCCCAGCAGTTCAATCCTACAATTTGCTCCACCTTGACGCTCATCCAAGCAACATGTGGCGGTGGGTACATTAAAAAATTTATAAAGATGTGTGCTGATCAAAGAAGCAGAGAACACATCCACACGTCTGAAGAAAGGATTCCACCGCACATGAATTGACTCCGCTCTCGATGATCCCGAGTGTGATTTGCAAGCCACGGTGACCATCCCCACTCCCGCCGTCCGACAAGTCCAAATTCGGAAACGCGTGACATCAAAAGAATTTCGGTTAATTTGGTTCCCATATATTCTGTTGCCATTCCTTGAAATATTCTAATGTTGGTTGAATCCCCTGATATAGAAAATGATAGCCACGATTGGGAGGAGACGTAAAAAAAAAGGGGAAAAAGTTTCTTGCTTCTTTTTCTCTTTGTAGGTCAACATAAGATCAATACAAGGGAACTCGATACCCTGAGAGACGAAGCAGAGCGGTGATTTTTGGCTTGGTTTGTTAGTCCTTGCAGCGAAACCGAAATCTCCAGCAATTCCAGGTCGGTGAGCAACTTCCAGCAAAGTCCGGGCACTGCTTAGCGAGACCCAGATTTCCCATTGAATTTCATCCGAATCCAGCGAGCGAAGCCAGTCAAAATTTCCCCACCGTCTGGACCTTGAGGAGGGTACACGTAGCAAAGGGAGTTTCCACTTAGTCATCATCCTCCACCATAGATCTTGGTGTATATATATAAAAAGAAAACAAAGAAAGGTGTCTCCTAATTGTCTTTGCAAGTTCCTAGTGTTGCAGGCATGCCGAGAAGTCTCTGTCGTAAGGCTGGGAGTTAGCCGTGCACCTCCCCACCGCCTCGTGAGCCATCACTTGTCTCAAATCATCGAGGCATCACCGTGAATCCACCATCTCGGCTGCTGTCCAAGCCGAACCTCCGTCTGCAGCAGATCGCCACCACGATCCACTGTTAGTTGTCATCCACCACCTTGTTGCCCGCCGATTGCGATCCCGGTCCGATTGCGCAAGGTCCAAATTTGGAAATCAATATCGGATTAGGTAAAAATTTCGTTCTATTTGATTTCCGAATATTTCGTTTCCTCATTTGAAATATCCGTTGATGCATGTGATGGAAATTCCCGATACGCTATGATGTCCGTAATTTCGAGTGGCCTTTCAAATTAGGAAATCTTCCTAATTTCGCAACGTGCATATGATTGATGGTCCGATTTCATGCTCGAAATACAACCCGCAATCGCACGGAAAATCACCAATCCGATCTCACGCTCGAGATACGATTCGTGATTTTATTTAAAATTGGCCAATCCAATCTCATGCGCGAGATGTGATTCGTCAATTTATTTCCCTAAATTAAATGGACATGGATGATATCTTGCTTGATTTGGTGCCGTGCTTTCTTGATGCCTCTATTTGATTGCTCCCATAAAAGAAAAAACCCAAAAATATTTATTTGAGTTAGGTTAAATGCATGTTAGGATATCACTGGTTTTAAGGTTATGTTGCATGTTTAGGACAGGAAATTTATTTCGAATTTCTTAAATAAAAAATCCAAAAAAAATGCATTCATTTAGGATGTTAGTTTTTGTTTAATTTAAGTTGCATGTTTAATTATTTGACAATTATTAGTTTCGAAATTAATAAAACAAAAACACAAAAAAAGGTCATCATGCATATGTCATGTAGAATTAAGACATTCTTTACACGTCATTGCATATTAGAATAAATTGCATGCTTATTTAAAATAAAAACCATGTGTACGTCATATAGAATTATGTTCATACAATGCACGTCATTTAGTGATTTTTGTTAGGTCCATTTAATTAGAAATTGTCAGTCATTAGATTAATTTAGATTGCATATTTAAATGTTGCATTTCTTTAATTTTGAATCTCATAGAAAATACAAAAAAATTATTTAGAATAAATCATCTCATGCTTAGGATAGACTACATGCTTAGTTATGTCATATTGCTTAGGTCATATAGCTAAGTCATATTGCCATGTCATATCATCTTAGATTAGTAGCATGCATTGCATGATTATCATTAAATAAGTGAAAACAAAAAGAGAAATTGCGTGTTAATTAGAAATCATATTTAGGATTGTTGATGTGAATTCTAAACTAACAACGCAGATGCTTTCGTTGCTACGAGGTAAGTCCTGCAATTTATTCATTGTTTTCTTGGATCTTAAATTGGTGGTTTGCGCACCCGCATGATCGCCTCACATGTTAGGGAAATAATTTTAAAATTGATTCGAACTGCTTGCCAAACATTTTTCAAAATATAAGAGAAAGGTACCGAAAGGGCGTTAGAGAAATCTAACGTAACCAAGTCCCCGAACTCACAAATCTCTGGTTCGTAAAAGTAAAATAATTCTCCCGTTATTTTACTTGGGTTTCTAATCGACCCACCAAAAATAGATTAGTGGCGACTCCTAATTGAAAATCAATTGCATGTTAAGAACTTGAACCTAAGTCGCGAATTGGTATGGGCTTGGGAGAGCCCGAGTTAAGTCTAGGCTTAACAATCCATTAGCCAAATCATAGGTGACCCCCACCCCGAAAAAATTGGTCGCGACACTTAATTTCGAAATTAATAAAACAAAAACACAAAAAAGGTCATCATGCATATGTCATGTAGAATTAGGACATTCTTTATACGTCATTGCATATTAGAATAAATTGCATGCTTATTTAGAATAAAAACCATGTGCACGTCATATAGAATTAGGTTCATACAATGCACGTCATTTAGTGATTGCTGCTAGGTTCATTTAATTAGAAATTGCCCGTCATTAGAATTAAGTCATTAGGTTAATTTAGATTGCACATTTAATCATTGCATTTCTTTAGAAATTATTTTACTCATGTCATACAACTTAGGTCATATTGCCATGTCATATCATCTTAGATTAGTAGCATGCATTGCATGATTATCATTAAATAAGTGAAAACAAAAATGGAAATTGCGTGTTAATTAGAAATCATATTTAGGATTGTTGATGTGAATTCTAAACTAACAACGCAGATGCCTTCGTTGCTACGATGTAAGTCCTGCAATTTATTCATTACTTTCTTGGATGTTAAATTGGTGGTTTGCGCACCCGCATGATCGCCTCACATGTTAAGGAAATAATTTTAAAATCAATTCAAGCTGCCTGCCAAACATTTTTCGAAATAAAATAGAAAGGTACCGAAAGGGCGTTAGAGAAATCTAGAGTAACCAAGTCCCCGAACTCATAAATCTCTGGTTCGTAGGAGTAAAGTAAATCTCCCGTTACTTTGCTTGGGTTTCTAATCGACCCACCAAAATAGATTAGTGGCGACTCCTAATTGAAAATCAACTGCATGTTAAAAACTTGAACCTAAGTCGCGAATTGGTATGGGCTTGGGAGAGCCCGAGTTAAGTCTAGGCTTAACAATCCATTAGCCAAACCCTAGGTGGTTCACACCCGAAAAATTGGTCTCGACAGCTTGGCGACTCCGCTGGGGACTTGTGTTAAAACACTTAATGGACTTAGGCCAATTTTCTTCGTTTTGAGAAATGCTTTTGTTTGGCAACGAGGATTCTAGGTACGTCCCTAACATTTAGGTGTTAAATGTTCTTGCAGATTGGGAGGTATAAGGGGAAGTGTTTGCTAATCTTTGTTATGCAGGGAGTTGTAGGAATGTATGGTTTACATTCATATATGAAGTGTTGCTTGATATGAACTGTTGTGCATGCCTTGCATCTAGCACTACACTATTGCACACACAACCTGTCGCCGGACCTGGGCCGCATAGGATCATCTAGGATGGTATTGGGATGAATGCCACTCCGACCGCATGCTCACGGTATGAGTCGCCCATCTCAATCCCGAAGTTTCTTTCATGGTGTCAAGAGTACCCACCTCGGTCCGCATGCTCGCGACCTGGGTCGGCTCTTTGACCAAGCCGGAGTCATGAGGACCCGACATAGTCCACAAGCTTGTGGCTAGTCCGATCATCCTTGTGGCTCCACCTTGATAAGTCTTATAGAGTAGAAATCGAGCCACTTACCATGCGTATGTCTATGTGATTGCCATTGATTTTCCTTGGTGAAGTAAGTCTTCTATCCATATACTATGCAATTTACTTTCGGTCCATCAATGACAATCTAGGTTAGTCATTTGATCTAATTCATTTGTCAATTAGAAATGAAATGAGGTAATTGCCATGCAATGAATCATTTGCCAAAAAAACTTTGGAGAATTTGTTTTCAATTCATGTTTAGGAAATTTGGTCCTGTTAGGGTGTCTATCTTTATTTTCCTAGTCCATTTTTAGGAAATGCCCTTCTTGTAAGAACTTTTCATGAATAAATGAAAAAAAAAATGGAAAAATTGATTAGATCATTGTCATGGATTGACTTTCTAATTACACCTCATGCTTACTTGTTCCCGTTCATTTGAATTAGGTGATTATGGAGCGATCTTGCTCACCCATCCGTACACGGCCGAGGGCTAAAATGGCGGATCAAAATTAGGTGCTGGACCGTATCATTGTCAATATAAACAGACGAATTGCGTACCTCCAAAGTCAAGTCGATGAATTGTCTGCTACTGTGGCTTGTCTCATCAAGCAAAAGGGGTGTGATGACATAGGTACTCTATCTTCAGTGAGAAACTACGACTCGAAGAAGAGAGCCAAGAGGACTTTCGAACTGTCCTATTTTCCTGAGGTGACTGAATTTGATGCCACTATGAAGAGACTAGTGATATATCTAGAAGGAATAATCTCTGACCTAGAGGATTTGCATAACAAGATCAAGGAGGGTGAAGAACTCACACACACATGATTCATGATCCTAAGTAGTTCGCTTTCCTTATTTAATTAGGGGCATGTTCAGTTGCACCTTCCCCTGCGTGGGAATTCTTATTGCTTTTGAGAGATTTGTAAAAATTTCTCCTGTTTTGCTTTAGTGCTTGAATATAAGATTTTTCATTCCAATAAATGTAATTTGATTGATGACTATCAATAAAATTACAAGTTTTGTTTTGAGGACATGATGGGGCATGTCAAACCAGTCTAGTGACGATATCCAACAATAAAAATAAAATATCATCCAAGGAGAATTTTGAGGACTGGGCTTCTTCATGCTTCCTCGTCCAAAAAAGAATAAAATAAAAAAAAAATCATTTTTCAAGCCATTTCCAAAAGCATGCATTAGATTAGCCCTGTTTAATTTTCTGACTCATTTACTTCATGTTTCAGAGCATTACTTTCTTGACCCGATAAGAAAGCATCTGAAAAAGGCACATCAAGTTGCAATTGGTTCAATTGTTACTCAACAAGTTTCTAAAAGAGTTAATGTCGGTCACATCTCGATACTACTTGAAATATCCATCTTGAAGGGACAAACAAAGTGTGTTCCATTTCCATGCTTGATGGAATTTTCATTATCGCCCATTAAATGAGGGGCAAGTTAAAAGAGGATCATCCATCTTAGGTGAAAGAGGTACATCTCGTCTTTGAACATAAATATTTTGGGAGATGACGCTTTGTTCTTTTCCTTGCAGATGACGAATTGGGGGTACTACATATTCTAGTAGTGACATAATTGAGACAGAATCTCGATCCGAGCCAAAATGGATGTGTAATTTGAATTTAATCAGATGATGCATAATATCCTTTTCATGCATGTTCTCTTGTGCAAGGGCAAAAATGGATGATAGGGACAATCCAAGGACATCCAATTGCTGAGGTAGTCCCTTCGTGGGACAATTCATTGATCGAATGCTTGAAATTATGTTTTTCATACTTATGAGGGCATGTTTTGTCTGTTTGAAGTCATAAAAGCTTTTCATGCTTAAAGTTGCTAGACTCTTTTAAAAAGAGAAATTTTCATATTGATTAAGCTCACCAATTTCATGTGGAGATTTGTCAAGATAGACAATTTAATGGAGTGACATCAATGCTTAAGAATGCTGAATGAGACGTGTCAGTATGATGAAAGGCAAGCCTTATCCTATACACAGTCCCCTACTTATACACTTGTGAGATGGGTGTAGAAAGTTCCATTTCTACAAGGCAAAGAGTTCTCTCGCGAAAGGTACGACAATCAAAATGATGAGGGGCAATTCATTTCTCTATCCCAAACACTACAGGTGATCCATTGCTTAACCCTTTTGAGCCTTATACACTTGTGGAGATTCTTTTCAAATTACCCCTATCAAGAACCACTCCACATTGGGGCAAATCAGAGGGTAAGGCAGTACCATGAGATGAAGAAAATGGATTGAAATTTTCTTGCTCTCACTTGCATCAATCTTCTAGTCATGCTATTACATTGAATTCATGTGGTAATTTAAGTGCCTTAGAATGGCGAAGAGCAGTTCTTTCTCTATCGTATACACTTTTATCCATTGCATAGCCCATTTGAGCCTATGAATTCATTTCACATTAAACTCAGTTGGTTATCATCCCCCACACTGGGGCAAGGCAAAAGACATATGAAGACCCTTGAAAGTTCGAGTGTCATTGTTTGACGCATGCATAGAAATCAAAATAGAACTATGGGGCATGAAAAAGCAGTGTGCCTAGTAAAAGCAAGGCCAATGCCCATGAAAAAAAAAAGTGAAGAAAAATGAACAAGAACTTGGGGCATGAAAAAGCAGTGTGCCTGGTAAAAGCAAGGCCAATGCCCATAGATGAAAAAAGAGAGTCAAGATAAGGTGACTGTCAATTACAAGAATTGAATCCTGATGGAGCAATACTCAAAGAGCTCAAATGTTGAGCTTTTACAATCAATGGGACACTTCATGAAGACAATCCCCGATGGTGAAAAAGAAAACTGATGGCAATGGCAAGATGATCATCAACTCTCACCTTTCACACACATTTTGAGCCTAATGATCCTTTCATTTCTCAACCCATGAACCTAGCCTACGTTACGTCATTTACAAAGTCTCTTCAAATTAGGGCACTTGAATTAACATAGGAGTTCATATGTTTATAAGCATCGCTTGAAGAAGTGTGAGCAAGATTATATCTTTCTCATTTTGCAGGGTTCTTGACTTGTAAACCCGGAGATGATTACAAAATTGTTCTTTCAATTGCCTTGACTCAAAGAGTCCCTTTGTTAAACCGTTGACCAAGCCCACATTACGGTCCTTGTTAAAGACCTCTCAGATTGGTAAGGTCGTACCGCTTGCGAGAGAACTCGGACCCTTGTTGGTATGATGATAGTGAGATGGAGTGATTCTTATAAAATAGCCTCTAAATGAGAGTGAGTGAAAGTCCTTTCTAACTGAAGGTCTCTTATTTGGTATTCTTAGGAAATCCATGTTATGAGTGAAGATTGTCTTGAATGATAACTCTCTCCAGTGGAAATTTGGGTGATGCAAGGGTCATTATGCATGAACCCCGATTGAGTTGATGAAAACCTCACTAAATTTTGAAATGTGCATTCTAGAGTAGCTCAAATTGTCTATCTCTTTGATGAATGCATATCATTTTTTGCTATAAATCATGTCTGACAGGTAATTCAAGTTCCTTTCAGAATATTTCATGATATTAGGAGATGAGAAAACTTCACTATGAGGTGAAAGACCTCCATGGGTATCTAAATTCCAAAAACATTTTTCTTCAAGAATCGAGATATCACCAGGTAAGTATATCTCTACCATACTCTAAAATACTTGTCATTGTGCAGGTATTCTCTCTTAAGTGCATCGACACTTGACTTGGTCAAGCTGTCCAGTTATATCGACCTGGTGTGCTTTCGTAGCCCAGAGTCATTTTCATCGACTAGGCGTGCTTCCGTAGCCCGATATCTCTTTCTTGACCTGGCATGCTTTCGTAGCCCAGAGTCCATTTTATCGAACTGGCGTGCTTCCGTAGCCCGGATTTCTTTTATCGACATGGCGTGCTTTCGTAGCCTAGAGTCCTTTACACTAACACTCAATGGAGTTGTCCCCCAAAGATTTTTCCTCCGCATTCAATCTCGATTAAGGCGACCGAAGAATGGTTCGGGTCCTGGTCGGATGATTTTGTCGCAAGGTGGGCGACCGAAGAATGGTTCGGGTCCTAGCCAAGCAAAACCTCGTCTAGGCGACCGTAGAATGGTACGGGTCCTAGACAACATTTATTGCTCATTCAGGCGACCGTAGAATGGTACGGGTCCTGGAAAAGCAATTTCCTCATTCAGGCGACCGTAGAATGGTACGGGTCCTGGAAAAATAATTTTCTTCGTCGAGGCGACCGTAGAATGGTATGGGTCTTTGACAACACCTATTCCTTATTCAGGTGACCGTAGAATGGTACGGGTCCTGGAAAATGAATCCCCGTTTAGGCGACCATAGAATGGTACGGGTCCTAGACAAAACCTTTCTGCATCGTGGGCGACCGTAGAATGGTACGGGTCCTGGGAAGCAGTTCCTTACAAAACATTTATGCCGTATTGGGCGACCGTAAAATGGTACGGGTCCTGAGAAAGCCGCTCCTTTCTGCCATACTGGGCGACCGTAGAATGGTACGGGTCCTGGGAAAGCAGCATCTTCACAAAGTCATGTTACTATTCTAGGCGACTGGAGAATGGTACGGGTCTTAGACAGGTAACACCCATTACCTCGAATTACTCTATCCTCCTCGAAGGTAAGTTATTCCAGGTAGGTTCATCTATCATTTGCATTTTCATGCATCATATAATTTGCATTAAAAAATGGAATTCATTTTCCAACAAAAATCATTCATTGCATGTGCATGACCAAAATTTAGGTCTCAATTTGTCTTTGAAGGCAACCTCTTCGAGCTCAACTTCAAAGAGGGGCAGCTGTTGACACCTAAATTTTGGCGACCCGCTTAGTCATTTATTGCATTAAAAAATTAAGGGTTAATTTTATCCTTGAAAAAATAGTCAATTGCATAACATATAGTTTTAGGTGCATTTAGGTTTTAATTTGCATTTACATTGGGTCGGTGACAAATTGGTTTGATTTTGTGGTTTTGAACTTTTAATTTCGACAAGTCGGACTAAGCCCACGAAGATAGCAATTTAGCCTAAGCCCATATTTGAAAAAAATCCTATTGCAATTTTTGAAAAAATCAATAGAGAATATTCATTTTTTGCAAAGGAAATCTAGAAGAGGTGTGGAAAATAAAAAGTGATATTGAGTTCGGAAAAATGAATTTTCATGGATATGAATTTGGAAAGAAATTAAAACCCTAACTCATGGCCTATAAATAGATTAGATGCGTAGTGTTTAAAGGGGGGCCACGCAATTGAGACATTCGGCCATATTAAAAGGAAAAAAATTCAGAGAGAAAAGCGACCGGTCTGCAGAGAGAGAGAGAGAGGACTGGTCAGTGACGTTTAGAGATATACACGGGAAAGAAAAAAAAGAGAAGGAATTTTCTCGCCAAGTCGAGGAGCCCCCACGTTGTGCGAGGCCTTTTGCTACGCGCCACACCCTAGCCGCCGTAGTTACCATGGACACACGTCTTTGCTTCGTCGCCCCCTGCAGCGCGACGATGGATTCGCTGCCGTGACCTCTTTGCCTTTGCGACGAGCTGCCGATCTGGGGTGCCAACCTCCTACCGTCGTGACCAAGCCTCGACGAACCCAGTTCAACAGAGGCCAATCACTAGAGCAGCCCCCCATCCCCGACGATCCACGATCCGCTGCTTTTGCTATACCACGAGCCAGCGCACCCCAGGGACGCTTGAACCACTACAGCCTAGTTCGGAGTTAGCAAAGACTCCTGCAAGTTCCATCTGGCCTGGTGATGCCCTGAAGTGTTTTCTTCTGACTCACTGACGATCACCAAATAAGCTTTTGCGCTTCGTTCGTATATATTCTTTGCAGGTTTCGCGGAAGTTCAAAGAGGCCAATATCTCCTGACCGGTGTAAATATCTCGTCGTATTTTCGCGGCCACCGCTTGCGAGCTGGAAGTCCACGGTCAAAAAGAGATATTATAGAATCTCGCTTGAATAATTCTGAGTGGTGGGTTGGTCTTCTTTTTAAGTTTTGTCCATATTTTACTATAACATTTTGTGGGCTTTGTGATTTTGTTTCATGCAAGCAAAAGAACGTTTTTGGCAATGAGATCTCAAAGAATTCGGATGCGTGGCGACTATAGACAGTGGGGAGAAGAATAGATGGCATAATGTCCCGCTACCTCCCCGTGAGCCCTGTCCACCGTGCTCATTGGCTGTGACCCACCCGCATCGCTGCTCACCACCGCTGCTGCGACCCGACGCTAGAAGTCGCCACACCACCGTAACATCTCCGGCTGATCCCAAACATCCCCGCAGCACCACGAATTGCTGAGCCACGCCCGAAGATTACTACTCTCTGTTTTGTAGGTTTACCGGTGCCCTTGTCTACGTCCAGCAACAAAACCGTGGCGTCTCACGTGTTCCGAAAAGAGGATAAAGTTGCCGCAGGTGGAAAGGGATCACAATTTGGTCAAATAAGTGCAAGCGGTGAATTTGTCTTCTGTTGAGTTTTGTCTCGTATTTACAACTTGTGGGTTTTATGGTTTCACTTCATGCAAGAAGAAGATTAATTTTAGGCCAGGAGCTCATGAAGAATTCAGACGTGTGGAGATATTCTTTATTGGAAGATTAGAGAACAGACTTCGGGTCTCTTGACCGCGAGTACGCCGTTGGCCGACCTTGGTCGCGGGTCGTGAGTAGCCGTTTGAGGATCGGAATTCGGAAGCCAATATTCGAATTAGGTAAAAATCATATCTATTTTGATTTTCGAAAATTCCGTTTCCTTATTTGATATATTCGTTGATGCCCATGATGGAAATTTCCGATATGCTAAGATATGTGAAATCTCGAGTAGCCTTCTAAATTAGGAAATCTTCCTAATTTGGCAACGTGCATATGATTGACGGTCCGATTTCATGCTCGAAATACGACCCGTAATCACACGGAAAAATCACCAATTCGATCTCACGCTCGAGATACGATTCGTGATTTTGTCTAAAATTGGCCAATCCGATCTCATATGCGGGATATGATTCGTCAATTTGTGGATATTGATCTTATCTTGCCTGATTTGCTATCATGTCGTTTGAATCAATTTCGTTTTTTCATAAAAAAGAAAATCAAAAAATTGAGTTAGGATTAGGTTTGTTTTAGAATATTTCTTGTTATCTTGCATATTTAGAATAGAGATTTTATTTCGAATTTCAAAATCAAAAATCAAATCAATCAATTTAGGTTGCTAGTGTTTTTTACTTAGGTTGCATGTTTAATAATTTGATAATTCTTAATTTCGAAATTAATAAAACAAAAACACAAAAAGGTCATCATGCATATGTCATGTAGAATTAGGACATTCTTTATACGTCATTGCATATTAGAATAAATTGCATGCTTATTTAGAATAAAAACCATGTGCACGTCATATAGAATTAGGTTCATACAATGCACGTCATTTAGTGATTGCTGCTAGGTTCATTTAATTAGAAATTGCCCGTCATTAGAATTAAGTCATTAGGTTAATTTAGATTGCACATTTAATCATTGCATTTCTTTAGAAATTATTTTACTCATGTCATACAACTTAGGTCATATTGCCATGTCATATCATCTTAGATTAGTAGCATGCATTGCATGATTATCATTAAATAAGTGAAAACAAAAAGAGAAATTGCGTGTTAATTAGAAATCATATTTAGGATTGTTGATGTGAATTCTAAACTAACAACGCAGATGCCTTCGTTGCTACGATGTAAGTCCTGCAATTTATTCATTACTTTCTTGGATGTTAAATTGGTGGTTTGCGCACCCGCATGATCGCCTCACATGTTAAGGAAATAATTTTAAAATCAATTCAAGCTGCCTGCCAAACATTTTTCGAAATAAAATAGAAAGGTACCGAAAGGGCGTTAGAGAAATCTAGAGTAACCAAGTCCCCGAACTCATAAATCTCTGGTTCGTAGGAGTAAAGTAAATCTCCCGTTACTTTGCTTGGGTTTCTAATCGACCCACCAAAAATAGATTAGTGGCGACTCCTAATTGAAAATCAACTGCATGTTAAAAACTTGAACCTAAGTCGCGAATTGGTATGGGCTTGGGAGAGCCCGAGTTAAGTCTAGGCTTAACAATCCATTAGCCAAACCCTAGGTGGTTCACACCCGAAAAATTGGTCGCGACAGTATTCACTGGTTAACCAATTATGACTGTCTTTGGGATAATCATAATTGTGAATACAATATATATATCATTGTTTAAAAGAGATCAAGAGAGATATAAATGTGATCGATCGATCTAGGGTACTACATACTAAATCTACTCAGAGTGTGATGCTCATTATGAGCTGCTATATATTCCTAACAGATATATGGCAACGAGCTCTCAAAGTATACTGGTCGCACGGATTATTCACCAGTATAAATGTTGAAGAGAGATAAAGAGAATCATGTTCGGCCCACCATGTGCGAGTGGGAGATGATGGTTTTATGTGATGGCCTAAGTTGGCCCGTCCGCCTATGTTGGGCCTAAAAGCCCGGCCCACAAGATTAAGGCCCATGGATGGAGGGATATGATGAAGGGGTACGTTTCTATTTTGGAGGAGACATATATAAGGGAGGAAAGAGAGGGAGGACGTACCTTTTGGCATTTGTACGTATGTTCCTCTCCCTCTCTCCCTCCAAAAGAAAAACTAAGGCTAAAGGCGACGCCGTCTTCCCTTCAAGGCCAATCGACATCATCGGATCGAATGGGATCGTTTTTTTCTCTTCCTCTTATTGGCGTTGGTGTTTAATATGTGGCTAACAAGGTACACTCGATTCCATAGTGTGCTTTAGGATCGGTGATACATGTTTTTCCAAGGCTTACCTTCCGCATTCGTTTTAGGGGTTCGATTTAGTGTCGAATCCGATTTTGGGAATCCGATAATCCCAACACAGGGTAATGCCAATATCTGGTGGAGAGTCGCTAAGAATATAGTATTTTCGGAAGGTGGGGTCCTGGTGTGGGACGCCTTCCTCAGAGCATTTAATGATCAGTATTTTTCGGGTATTGCCCAAGAACAAAAGATGGAGGAGTTTCAGCGCCTTCACCAAGGGAGTATGACAATTGACCAATATGGGGTCAAGTTTGCTAAACTTTCTCAGTATGCGCCGAGATTAGTCGAGGACCTAGAAAAAAAAGCTCGAAGATTCAGAAATGGTCTTCGTTCTGAACTGAAGCAACCTCTGCTACCGTTAGATCTGAAGGAATATCGAGAAGTCTATCATCGAGCTAAGATGATAGAGAGAGGTTTAAATGAGCAAGCTGCCTCGTATGGATCGAGGTTTAGCTCTCATAGAGAAGGAATCCGTTAGGGAAAGAAGCCTATGACAGGAGGTAGATTCTAGATTCCGCCCAACAGGGGGATGGAATTGGAAAGGCAAGGTCTAGCCATAATGGCGTGTGTCACCTGTGTGGAAGGCAACACGGATCTGCCCCATGCTATTCTAGATCAAGTACTTGTTTTAGGTGTGGCCAGCCTTGTCACATAGCCAGGAACTGTCCTAGAAGACAAGGGAGACCGCATCAGTTACTGCCATCGCCACAAATGGGTTAGAATCGAGGAATTGCACCATAGAATGCACCGTATGCTAGATTGAATGGGCCGCCAGCTCAGAGATGAATCGAGTTATGCATTGAGTAGGAAGGGCAGTGTTCCCAGAACAATTTCATCAGAGTAGTGTAGTAGAATTTTGGTTAAGTTTATAGAACCTTGGTTGTTGTAATGAAGTCATATAAATAAGAATCATTGGCTATAGTTGTACTTAAATATTCTACCTATGTATAACGTTGATACCATATATAAAAAGGTTTGGCTTGAGGAGCTTTTGTTGTAATGAATCATTGTCGCAATGTGATGCAATTTGACCTGTTGAAGGATAAAAATTTCAATTTTTTTGGAAATTGAGGAGGACCCTCGATTCCTCTAATCTCGTCACTTGAGGCAACCCGTTTGTTAGACAGGGGTTGCCACGGTTATTGGGCAACTGTCGTGGATATGACAGTTGAGGAGCACGAGAGACAGTTGAGGACAGTACTTTGAACTCTACGAGATCTTGGATTGTACACCATGTTCAGCAAGTGCGAGTTTTGGTGGACTCGTATTGCTTTCCCAAGTCACAAGATTTTAGGCAAAGAAATGTCTGTGGACCCGACCAAGATCGAAGCAGTTATCAGTTAGCTGAGATTGACGTCAGTGTTAGAGATCAAAAGCTTTATGGGTTTAGCTGAATACTACAGAAGGAGTTAAATGTGAGACAACGTCATGAATTAGAACTTCTGAAGGACTAGGATTGTGATATTTTGTATCACCTTAAAAAGGCGAATTAAGTCCCAGATGCGCTGAGTTAGGAGTCTTTAGTTGCGCATAGGTCTTGCTAAAAATGCGTCGGGTTGAAATTAACCGCGAATTAGAATCCAATTTCAGAAATTGAAGGTTCTGTTATGTCATAATAAATTCTAGGAGCATCGACTTAATCTCAGAAGATTTTTCTACAAATCGAGACTTTTTGAAAAAAAGTTATCCTAAGGCCGTTTTTGTCCAAAAAAAGGCCGGGATTGTTTTTGATCGCGCAAGTGGGATGCAAGATGGTTCAATTGGTGAGGAAAATACCAATTTTATGATTGAGGTGTCAATTGAATTTATGAGGGTCAATTGGGGTTGAATTGTGCAAGATCAAGTGTCCTATTAAGAGGAAAGATTGATAATTCGTATACCCCCCTTCCCCTAGCCATTTTGGACAATTTCAAGTGTCTATCAATGAGCCTTGGTGGCTCATTGAGAGCTAAGGAAGATAGCTTGGCCATGGATGAGTCAAGGAGACAAAGCAATTGAAGAATTGGCCTTGGTGGAGCCTTTGTCTCCCCATCTCCTTATCTCTTACTCTTTCTCCCTCAACCAGCTCTTTTCTTCATTGTTGTTGTCCATCTTGAGCTTCAAAGAACTAGATAAAACCCCAGCTCATCCCCTTTGGCCGTCGCATGTATGCTGGAACCACCACCGAACCGTTTTCCTCCTCTATTTTCACTTCTGCCAGTTTATGCTCCAGCTAACCTTTCGCCAAAGATCTGTGTTGAAAGTGGTCTTCCCAGAAAAATTAGCCAACGAGCCACCCATCACCGTGACCAGAACATCTAGACCATTCCAAAGAGCCCAACCTCACCCCGAATGGAGCCGCCAGTTGTCCTATACTGCCGCCGCAAGCCGTCGGTCACCGGTCGTAGGTCCGCCGCCTGGTTCGCCTAGTTTTCGCCATTTCAGCGTTTTCTTCCATTTTTCTTGCATCCTGACCCTACCTCCACCCATCCCAACCTCCAACGGGACCCCCTTGACCCTTGGGAGCCACCGGTTGCCAACCACCCACTCGCTGGAGCTTCGATCGGCCCGTTTCCTCGTCGTTCAGCCGTTGTTTATCTTTCTCGATTCAGCAAACATAAGCCAAGAAACCAGCAAGGCCTTAGAATTTCATGGTCTATTTCCGAGAGTTCTTGGCCTCACTTGGTGTCGCCACAAGCTTGATTGTCGCCCGCCTCGCCGTGGACTCGCTGGAACACTAAACCGGTGAGTTTGCTCACTAAACCTTCCTTAGGAGGTTAATTATGCTTAAGTGTTATTTAGATTAACTTAAGTATGAATTTGTGACAAGCTAGAATGGTAGATTAGTCTTAGAATGGATTAATGTAACTTAATTAGTGAGATTTGTACAATTGATAATAGATTAGTCGAATCCAATGGAAATTCTGCAGTTCGGAGTTCTGGACCCTCGCCATTTGCCATTTTTGTAGATCGAAATGGGTTGGGAATTTGAGGTTGATGTCTTCTTGAGAAACATATTAGACATCCTCAGCTACAATGTTTATCTTTTTCAAGATTTTTAGAGACTTAAAAGAAGGAGATATCAGCTCCGTTATTTACAAATAGAACCTCAGTTTTCGTTAGAACTGGTGACCTTTTAGGATTCTATAGGTTTTTATCAACTCTTAGAGTTCGAATTTCAAAATGATTTCTTCATAAAAGTTTTTTGTCACATTTAGTTTAACATACTCAAGTTTCAAATCAAATGGACATGTTTTGGACCTCGAACTATATTGATTTCGGAAGATAGACTTTTTGGAAACGGACCCAGTTTTTTGTGCTTGATTGAGCAATTTATTGGGCCGAATTAGAAGGATCTGAGTTAAGGTGTCTTCATGAATTTTTTTTTTACGTGTCCTCTATAACATACTAAAATTTGAGAATTGCCTGAGTTCTTTCGGGTAGGTTTCTAGAATTAAACTTGGAGACGCGCGAGTGGGCCGGTTTTTGCCAATTAGGATCGCTTATGGTTTTGTGGTTGTTATTGATGTTGTGCTTACTAAATAAGGTGTATTTAGTGATATGATGGACTTGTGGCATGCTAAGAACTTATGTGTGAGGTCATGTGAGGGATTGTTTGTGTCGGTTGTTTAGTATTATTGCAAAATGTGACCTCTTGGACTATTAAATAGAAAATAAATGAGGTGTCGGGTTTGGATGCCAAGTTTTATGTGCTAAATAAAACTAGGAGGTTTTGTATGAGGCACGTGCAAAGTTTGGCGGATTAATTTCAAATACGGGACCCGTACAAATTTATTTTAGAGAGTTTGAACAAAAAAAAAAAAAGAGATGCCAAGTTTAGTTTAAAAAGGGAGTTTTGGAGTTTTGGTTATATGAAAGAGGCTAAGGTAGACCTGATTGATCAGGTGCTTGCATGGTTAGGTTAATTAAGTAGTTTAGTTTAATCAATCGCAATTTATTTATTTACTTAATTGCATCTATTTAATTATTTTGTAATTTATTTAATTATTTTGTAATTTATTTAATTATTTATTATTTTCCGAGAATTATGTTGGGAGAGCCACTCAATAGAATTTCGAGCTGATCGCTATGGTATGGCTAGAATGTGCAATTGATTGCTGGATTGATCAATTGAGTGAGGTTTTGTGTAATTGATTGATGAGTTGTGAAAGTGTATCGTGATGGTGAATCGTGAGCATTTGGTTATAACACGTGGCTAAGCCAGGAAACCACCGAACTTAGAATAGGTTGTGCCTACTGGTGTCACGCCCTGATCCTTGGTCACATGCCCATCCTTCATCTTTGGTCTATTTTAAAATGCGATACCCCAGGACTACGTATCGCCGACCTTTTCATTTAATATGCACATGCGGAAGCATATAATAAAATCCCCATACAATAAAGCAATGGGATAGAAAAGCAGAGCCATAATTTTCATATTGAAATTCACAACCACACTTTTATACAAGCACCTGATAGTATATAAAGCAATACTATTCACAGGGGTCTGATCTAACACTTATCCACATATAATCAAGGTCTGACAAAATAGGATGGGATCTCAGTCCTCATCCGGGTCGTATTCAGGATCCTCGTCGTGGTCATCTTCTTCTCCAAAATCTTCCTCCTTATCTGGTTCCACATCAAGGTTCTCCTCTTCAGATTCCTTCTCCTCAGGCTCCTCATGAGGATCTTGAAATTGATATTCAATAACCATTGAGACCACGTCTCAACAAATTCTACCCCCTAAGACTTGATTAGTAAATCAATACGCTAATTGGGCCGCCTATGCACTCACGAGTCAGAGGACTTACCTTGGCCTTAGATTCCACCTGCATATTAGCACAGGTTAATAGGCACCCAAGCAATCACATCACATATTGATATCTCGATCAATCGACCTAGTCAATTTCATGTCAGTCGGACCACTCATTGGTCATTTCAATTCAATAAATCAATTCACGATATCATATCAAAGCAATGATCAATCAACCTAGTCGATTACATGTCATCACGACCCATGCTTGGTCGGCATATTCAATACTATATATAAGTCCGACCATAGTCCAGGACTGCTCACTCTAAGCTGATATATAGATAGTATAGCTTGCACTAAGCTGATAGGGTTAAGGTATACTGCTCTTGCTAAGCTGACATATCGCCCGTAGGCTGATATAGTATACCGGTATACTGCTCTTGCTAAGCTGACATATCGCCCACAGGCTGATATAGTATACCCCCGATGCTCACTCTAAACTGATAAAGTATACTACTCGCGCTAAGTTGACATATCGCCCGTAGGCTGATATAGTACACCAGTATACTGCTCTTACTAAGCTGACATATCAAAGCCCGTAAGATGATATGGTATACTATTCGACCATTCGATCCATTCCTTCTTTTATCATTCTCGATAAAATAGCTGTGTGTGGGAACACAGCTGGCCTTAGGCAAAATATAATATTTTCTTTTCCATAACTCCCACATTTTCTATAGTCCACTTAAATATTTTTGGTATTATCAACCGATGAAATAGAGCTCAATTAAATAATTCATTCTTTCACAAATGATTATCCAATTAAAGAATAATTCATTCTTTCACAAATAATTCAATTCAGCATGAAATAGAGCTCAATTAAATAAATGGATTGCGCCATGACAATCAGCATAAAATTCCGGTTGTCGGCAATCCCTGCCTAATTTCCAAAAAATAATTAATTAATTAAATTAATTTCAAAAGTTAATAAATAAATACTTAAAATCCAATTTATGCCCATAATGCCTTATTGAAGCCCGATAAGGGTCGGGAAAAATCCCGAGATGAATTCAATAAATATTAGCACATGTCATTTTGCTAATTGCATAATTCAATTGCCTAACATGCATCACAATTATCTAATAATCACTAATCTATTCTAATATAACTGCTTAATTGTACTTAATTAAATCAAATAAACCCTTAAGCATTATTAGCAAACTAAGAAAGCATTAGTGAGTAAAACTCACTTGTGCAAAGCGAAGACTGGAACACCGCGACGGTGACGCAACGGCGGCCGAAATCCAAACTTTTGGCGGCGTCAGCAGACACTTGGGCCGGGCTCAAAAGCCTCACAAGCCCACAGGTTTGGCAATGGGTTGCTTCTAGGTTGGGCTTGCTTCACGGGCCCAAGATGGGCCGAAACAAAACTGAACTGGGCCTGACTTTGGTTGGGCTTATCGTGGGCTGAACACAGGTTAGCTCTTTGGGCCAAAATGCTGTAAGCTTCATTGGACTGGGCCTGAATTTGCTTGGGCCATTGATGCGGGCTGACCATGAGCAGAGATGGGAGACAATGCGGGCTATCTTGCTGGTGAGCTGGTGGAGGCGTACGGTGAAGTGAACGAGTAAGCAGCTGGTCTTCGAGCAGGTCGAAATCCACGAGTATTAAAGACGATTGGTTGACCGAGCGGTAAAAGGAGCTGGCCATGGAAACATGGACTGAAGAGGAGGTGGAGTTGGCCGCATGGCCGCACGAAGACATGGCAAGCAGCTTCGATTAACAACTAGGATCTTGCTTGAGGAAGGTGGACTTCGGGCGTTGAAGATGGAGACGCTAGGCTTACAGGACTGAAAGCAAGAAATGATCAAGGTTTGGGCCGCTTCGGTGGACGCATGGGCTGAATAGAGGGGAATTCAGCAAAGAGCAAGTGTGGTCAACAACTTCTTGAGGCTTCAATGGAGTGTTGACCTCTAGGGGACAAATGGTGGTGGAGAGGGCGCACGGCAAAAGAGAAAATCAATGGGGCAGAGGCTTGTGGGTTGTTGTTGTGAAGGAAATGAATAGAGAGAGGGAAAGGAACAGTCGAGCAAGAGGAAAAGAAAGAAATGATGAAGACTGAAGGGTAGAAATTGATAGTGAAGTAGCACGTGAGGGAGGAGTCAACGCTACAGATGTGTATGGCCGAGAGAGTCCAAAGGAAGGGGGGCTAAATTGTGTGATAAAAGCCAGTTAAGAGGGAAAGTATTTGTCAACAAGCTTAGCCATTACATTAAACACTTGGTCCCACCAATCCTCAACCTCATCCTTTATGTCTCCAATTATTTCTTGCAATATCTTCACAAATAAACCCAATTTTGAAGCCTAAACTTGCTGCCTTCTTATAGATCCGAATTTCACATTTTTGGGACATCAATTTCTTCGACGATTTCCCAAATTTGACGTCCAATCTTGATGTAGAAAATCCCAAATAATTTCCTGCAAGTCCCCGACACTCAAAGGCTCGACTTGGAAGTCCAAATTTCCTTTAATTTAGCCCGTCCGAATTTCCACTAATTTTCCGCAACACCCGAATCCATTTTTCGTAAAAAATCCCAGAATCTCTGAAAAAATCTTCGGAGGATGAGTTGACGTTCCTAAAATAGCTCGTGACATGACAGAACTTTCAATTTCTGAAAGCAGACTCGAATTCATGGTTAATACCCATTCGACGCGTTTTTAGCGTGACCTAGACTATCGGGTAATTTTCAGAAAATTTTGGTGCAAATGACCCGTGGTTGATTTTCTTTGAGCCACAATGAACCCACTTGACGCATTGGTGACTCTCGGTTGTCGCGAAAATCTCGAGGATTCAAATACAAACACGGGGTACCAAAACAATAGAAAAATCAATCTAGTGCCAGTCGATGAGAATTTTCCAATTTAGTGGTGTCACCCACGATTAGCCACACATCTTAGTCGAAATGACCTATCTCTGATCTCAAATCGATTTATATCTATGTCATAATGATTCCTAAAGATAGACACGGTTGAGAAGCCAATTCCTTGTCAAATTCTCAAGTCTATTTGCCTTAAAATTCTTAATGACTTCCCCCAAATAGTGTAGTTATATCGAGAGTGATCAGCTTTGAGAACAGCCCTATAGGTACGTCAATGAAATGCTTGATTTATTCAGTAGACGATAGGATTGAAAATTTGGGATATCACAGCTCTTCCCCTCTTATAAAAATTTCGTCCTCGAAATTTAAACCTTTACCAATCCTAACAAAATGTGGGGGTATCGTCGTCTCATCTAGTCTCACTTTCCCCGGTTGCTTCTTCAGTCCCATGGCATTGTTAAACCACTTTAACCAAGGGGACTATCTTGGTTCACCGAATATGTTCTGAATCACAAACTGAACCGGGCTTTTCACGTACGGCACTCTGTCGTCCATGTCTAATTCATCAAGATTTAGCACGTGGGTCAAGTCAGGCTCATACATCCTCAACCTCAACACGTGAAAGATGTCATGCACTTGTGCCTACCTCGGCGACAACGCAAGACAATAAGTTAGGATCCAATTCTTTTCAGAATCTCAAAGGAATCTACATACCTCGGTTCCAGATTTCCCCCCTTGATGAAGCGCAAGGTATCCCTCATTGGTGACACCTTTAGAAAGATGTAATCACCAATTTGGAACTCTAAGGGCCTTCAATACTCAACGATACAACTTTTCTGGCGGCACTGAGCAGTCTATAATATGATTCTAATCACGACAACTCCGATCACTGACTGCTAAACTGACTCTGGGCTTGTGATATTTCTTTCTCTGATTTCATCTCAACAAACTAAAGTTCTGCGCACTCTGGTCGGTTTTGTTCTGCTTCAAAAAGAACTATCTAACTGTTCTACTGAAATTGGGAACCTTGGTTTTAGATCTAATATAAGTTCGTCACTGGTACTTCATGCAGACGAACTGTTTGACACCCATACACTTCTGCATGTCCATTTTAATCAAGATCCTTTCATATGATAATAAAGTGAGCCAACTTCATCAGTCTGTCAACCAGTACCCCAACTGGAATCATTATTTCTCTGACTCCTTGGCAAATTTATCACAACATTCCATCGTGATATACTTCCGTTCCCACTCATGACTCTTAAATGATTTTAAATACCCTCTTGGCTTGCATTAGTGAACTTTCACTTACTAGCACATCTGACACTTGCAACCTGTCCAACGATAACTATATTCATATCGATCTACCAATCGAGTTGACACTGATTCCAACCGACTTGTACTATTTGGTCGAATACTACAACTATTACAATGAATTCCTGACAAGGTCTCCTCCTCAAGTTCCATACTGTCTGACTTATCATCACCCACAATACTTCAGCATTTCCGAAATCTAAAAGTCAACCTTTCTTTTACTGGCATCCTCTTACAGGATTTCTTGAACATTTATGTTCATCAACTAAAATGTCTAGATCCTAAACTGGACCTTTGGTTCAATTCTGAGGGTGGCCATAAGGTTCGAAAGGTGACCTACCTCAAATTTGAAAATTGAACCTCGAGCTCTCTCGAGTAAATTCCACTCCTTGATCACCATCTGTGCAACTGAAAACTTTTGATTCAGTGCACTTACGACTTAATTTGTCTTTCTAGGGTGACGCAAGACATCACAATCACAATTCTTCTAAAATTCTAATTCATAATGATGTCTCCAATATAACTTCCTTCCTGATTCCCAATCGATGATATCTTATTCTCAAGTCGACCCTTGAAAGTATCGACACTTTTTGCAATTGATCACACACATTGTTGATCTTCAGCAATGAACACTTGTTCTTTATTGTCACTCGATCGAGTTAACAATAGTCGATGCATACTCACAATGAATCGTCTTTCTTTTTCTCACAAACAAAACTAATGTTTCCCCAAAGTAATGCACTGATATGCATGAATTCTTTATTCAATAGTCCTTACCTCTGCACCTTCGGTTCTATCAATTCAGACAACGACATTTATAAATTATTGGACTACCGAGATGTCCTCAACCTTCAATTCTTCAATCTATCTTATCTATGACAATCGCCATGTGACCTTGGCAACCTCCATCTACAAACGGGTTGCCTCTTGCGATGAGATTAAGGAAATCGAGGGTCCTCCTTAACTTCTGATAAATTCAAATTTTTCCTCTGTCGGCAGACTAATATCACATTGCAACAACACTTCATTACAACAAAAGCTCCTTGAGCCAAACCTTTTTATATGTGGTATCAAAGTTATACAAAGGCAAAGTATTCAAGTATAACTATAACTAGTGATTCTGCTTTATATGACTTCATTACAACAACTAAAGTTCTATGAACTTAGCCAAAATTCTACTGGGCCATTTTGATAAAATTGATCTGGGGACACTGCTCTTCCTGCTTAGTGCATAACTCGATTCATCTCTAAGTTGGCGGTCCATTCAACGGAACTATACCTGGGACTACGTCAGGTGCAGCTTCGGCCTGACCCTGTGTAATTGCATACACGGTGCCCTGAACAGGAGGTCTCAGCTATCCTCCTTGTGGCACGTTCTACTGTGCATACCCTTTGATCTGTCCCGAAGGCGGCAGTGGCGACAACTGCGGTTGTCCTCGTGGTCACCTCAGACAATCTTTGGCCATGTAACTCTGCTGGCCACATTCAAAACAGGCGCCCGTTCTTCGGGGACACCAATTAACAGGATGTCGTCTTCCACAAAGGCGACACATCTCGATCACATTTGGCGCCAGCTTGCCAACTCCACCTCTCCTATTGGGAGGGACTTGAAAGCTATTTCTAGGCATAGGTCTCTTTCCCTAGCGAATATTTTCTCGATGAGAGCTAAATCTCGATCCAAATGAGGCAACTCTATCGTTCTGATTCTTCTCGATCATTTGGAATCTCTCATAAAGGTCATTATAAGTTCTTAGGTTTAAAGAAATCAATGTACTCCTTAAGTCTGGCCTGAATCCTTCTCTGAACCTCCTCGCTCGGTTTACTGGATTCGCAATTAATTCAAGAGCATACTACGAAAGTTCAGTGAACTTTGCCTCATATTGATTGACGATTAGGGAACCCTAGCGAAGACGTTGAAATTCTGTCATCTTCACCTCTCTAGAAGTTTCGAGAAATATTTGACATTAAAAGCTTTTAGAAAGGCATTCCACTCTGGAACAACGCCTTCTGGGAATATGGCTCCTCGAGTCGTCTTCCACCAAGTATTTGCAACTTCCTCCAGTTGGTAAGTTGCAAGTACTACTTTTTCAGTCTCATTGCACATTAGTAGTGCAAAGGCTTTCTCCAATTTTTGGATCCATGAAGTAATAGCTTCAGGGTCTCCGGTCTCGGTGAACTAAGGCGGATTCAACTTCAGGAATTGTTCTACCAACTGATGAATTGGTCTTTCCGCGACCACTATTTTGGGTGGACCTTCAGCATGTGCTGCGGCAGGTGCAACAACAGGTGCAGTAGCAAGTATGGCGGCAGCTGCGGCAGCAACAGCCTGCATAGGCAATGGCAGTGGTGGCAGCTTCAACAGCAGCGGTAAAGGCGACAACTTGATCTCGGGCCTGTTGCCCCATCATCTCCCGCATAGCATCTAGAGCCTGGTTGATTCCGACAGTTCTTTGCTCACCCGGGGCTGCTACCCCAGCATCTACAACAAGTGGAATCACTCCACTCGCGCTAGCATGTGTTGGCGCTCGACCACGACCTCCTTGGGTATCGACCCGAGTCACGGCCCTACTAGTCCTCTTAGCTAGAGTCCTTGGCTCCTGATCACTCATGGTATTGTTTTAAATTTACCAACACCTACTTCCAATTCAACACTGAATTAGAAACAGAGCGATCCAAACAACAAACAATTCTAGCACTCAGCTAACATCGACATGCACCAGCATGAATTTAAAAGTTTTTCCTACTAGTATCCCATGAACCATCGCTCTTTATCACTCCAATCTTGAACTTCGCTCCTATACCACAAAAAGGGAATGTCGCGCCCCGATACTCGATCACATGCCCATCCTTCATCTTTGGTCGATTTTAAAATGCGATACCTTAGGACTACGTATCACTGACCCTTTCATTTAATATGCACATGCAGAAGCATATAATAAAATCCCTAGATAATAAAGCAATGGGATAGAAAAGCAGGCCCTTAATTTTCATACTGAAATTCACAACCACACTTTTATACAAGCACCTCATAGTATGTAAAACAATACTATTCACAGGGGTCTGATCTAATACTTATCCACATATAATCAAGGTCTGACAAAATAGGATGGGATCTCAGTCCTCATCCGGGTCGTACTCAGGATCCTTCTCGTTGTCATCTTCTTCTCCAAAATCTTCCTCCTCATCTGGTTCCACATCAAGGTTTTCCTCTTCAGATTCCTTCTCCTCAGGCTCCTCATTAGGGTCCTGAAATGGTTATTCAATAACCATTGAGACCACGTCTCAGCAAGTTCTTCTCAGCAAGTTCTACCCCCTAAGACTCGATTAGTAAACCAATACGCTAACCGGGCTGCCTATGCACACACGGGTCAGAGAACTTACCTTGGCCTCATATTCCACCTACATATTAGCACAATTCAATAAGCACCCAAGCAATCACATCACAAATCGATATCTCGATCAATCGACTTAGTTGATTTCATGTTAGTCGGACCACTCATTGGTCATTTCAATTCAATAAATCAATTCACGATATCATATCAAAGCAATGATCAATCGACCTAGTCGATTACATGTCATCATGACCCATGCTTGGTCGGCACATTCAATACTATCTATAAGTCCGACCATAGTCTAGAACTCATCACTCTAAGCTGATATATAGATAGTATAGCTTGCATTAAGCTGATAGGGTTAAGGTATACTGTTCTCGCTAAGTTGACATATTGATCGTAGGCTAATATAGTATACCCCCGATGCTCACTCTAAACTGATAAAGTGTACTGCTCGCGCTGAGCTGACATATCGCCCGTAGGCTAATATAGTACACCAGTATACTGCTCTCACTAAGCTGACATATTAGAGCCCGTAGGATGATATAGTATACTATTCGACCATTCAATCCATTCCATCTTTTATCATTCTTGATAAAATAGCTGTGTGTGGGGACACGGTTGGCCTTAGCCAAAGTATAATATTTTCATTTCCATAACTCCCACATTTTCTGAAGTCCACTCAAATATTTTTGGCATTATCAACCGATGCCCGTTTATTTTTCAATTAATAACCAATGATTAACCAATTAAAGAATAATTCATTTTTTCACAAATAATTCAATTCAGCATCAAATAGAGCTCAATTAAATAAATGGACCATGCCACGACAATCAGTATAAAATTCAGATCGTCGGCTATCCCTACCTAATTTCCATAAAAATAATTAAATAATTAAATTAATTTCAAAATTTAATAAATAAATACTAAAAATCCAATTTAGGCCCGTATGCCTTATTGAAGCTCGATAAAGGTCGGGAAAAATCCCGAGATGCATTCAATAAATATTAGCACATGTCAATTCGCTAATTGCACAATTCAATTGCCTAACATGCATCACAATTATCTAATAATCACTAATCTATTCTAATCTAACCACCTAATTGCACTTAATTAAATCAAATCAACCCTTAAGCATCATTAGCAAACTAAGAAAGCATTAGTGAGTAAAACTCACTTGTGCAAAGTGAAGACCGGAACACCGCGACGGCAACGCAACGGCGGCCGAAATCCAAACTATCGACGGCATCGGTGGACACTTAGGTCGGGATCAAAAGCCTCGCAAGCCCACGGCCATGGCAACGGGCTGCTTCTAGGTTGGGCTTGCTTCACGGGCCCAAGATGGGCCAAAACAAAACTGAACTGGGCCTGACTTTGGTTGGGCTTATCGTGGGCTGAAGACAGGCTGGCTCTTTGGGCCGAAATGTTGTAAGCTTCACTAGACTAGGCCTGAATTTGCTTGGGCCGTTGATGCAGACTGATCCATGAGCAAAGATGGGAGACAACGTGGGGCAGCTCGCTGGTGAGCTAGTGGAGGCGTGCGGTGAAGCAAACGAGTAAGCAGCTGGTCTTCGAGCAGGCCCAAATCCACGAGTGTTAAAGACGGTTGGTTGACCGAGCAGTAAAATGAGCTGGCGGTGGAAACGTGGACTGAAGAGGAGGTGGAGCTGGACGCGTGGCCGTACGAAGACGCGGCAGGCAGCTTCGATCAACAGCTTGGATCTTGCTTGAGGAAGGTGGACTTCGGTGTTGAAGATGGAGACGCGTGGATCGGTGCTAGGCTTGCAGGACTGAAAGCAAGAAACGATCGAGGTTTGGGCCGCTTCGATGGATGCGTGGGCTGAATGGAGGGGAATTCAGCGAAGAGCAAGTGTGGTCAACAACTTCTTGAGGCTTCAATGGAGTGTTGACCTGTAGGGGACAAGTGGTGGTGGAGAGGGACGCGCGGCAGAAGGGAAAATCAATGGGGGCAGAGGCGTGTGGGTTGTTGTTGCAAAGGAAATGAAAAGAGAGAGGGAAAGGAACGGTTGAGCAAGAGGAAAAGAAAGAAATGATGAAGAATGAAAGGTAGAAAATGAAAGTGAAGCAACACGCGAGGGAGGAGTTGACTCTACAGATGTATGTGGCCGAGAGAGTCCGAAGGAAGGGGGCTGAATTGTGTGATAAAAGCTAGCTAAGAGGGAAAGTATTTGTCAACAAGCTTAGCCATTACATTAAACACTTGCTCCAACCAATCCTCAACCTCGTCCTTTATGTCTCCAATTATTTCTTGCAATATCTTCACAAATAAACTCAATTCTGAAGCCTAAACTTGCTGCCTTCTTATAGATCTGAATTTCACATTTTTGGGACATCAATTTCTTCGACGATTTCCCAAATTCGACGTCCAATCTTGATGTAGAAAAATCCCAAATAATTTCCTGCAAGTCCCCGATGCTCAATCAACTTGGAAGTCCAAATTTCCTTTAATTTAGCCTATTCAATTTCCGCTAATTTTCCACAATGTCCGCATCCATTTTACGTAAAAATCCTAGAATCTCTGAAAAAATCTTCGGAGGATGAGTTGACGTTCCTAAAATAGCTTGTGACTTGATAGAACTTTCAATTTCTAAAATCGGACTCGAATTCACGGTTAATACCCATTTGACGTGTTTTTAGCGTGACCTAGACTATCGGGTAACTTTCAGAAAATTTTAATGCAAATGACCTGTGGTCGATTTTCTTCGAGCCACAATGAACCCACTCGACGCATTGGCGACTCTCGGTTGTCGTGAAAATCTCGAGGATTCAAATACGGACATAGGGTACCAAAACGATAGAAAAATCAATCTAGTGCTGGTCGATGAGAATTTTCCAATTTAGTGGTGTCACCCACGATTAGCCACACATCTTAGTTGAACCGACCTATCTTTGATAGACACGGTCGAGAAGCTGATTCCTAGTCAAATTCTCAAGTCTATTTGCCTTAAAATTCTTAATAGCTTCCCAAATAGTCTAGTTATCTCCAGAGTGATCAGCTCTGAGAATAGCCCTATAGGCGCGTCAATGAAATGCCCAATTTATTCAGTAGAAGACAGGACTATAAATCTGAGATGTCACAACTGGGCCGTAATTTACCACATAATCTAGGTTCTGCCGTTGAACCATAATTCAACATTACCACCTAATCTGGGTTGTGCTCGTTGAAACGTAATTTAGTATTACCACCGAACTTGGAATCGGTTGTGCACGCTGAGCTGTAATTCAGCATGACCACCGAATTTGGAATCGGTTGTGCCGCTGAGCCGTAATTCAACATTAACCGCCGAAGAATTTGTAAGCCATGCTCATTGAGTCGTAATTCAGCATTACCGCCAAAGTTTTAGTAGGCCATGCTCGCTGAGCCATAATTCAGCGTTAGGGTTAAGTATTTGAGATGACCGTGTAGGCCGTAGGCCGTACTCGCAGAGCCGTAATTCAGCATTAGGGTTAAGTATTTGAGATGACCGTGTAAGCCGTGCTCGCTGAGCCGTAATTCAGCGTTGAGTTTGAGTAATTGAGATGACCGGGGAAATGTCTCGTTTACATGTAATCGGCTGAGTCGATTGATTGATGATTCGATCCGAGTTCTTGATTGATGTGATTCGATGATTGTTTATTGAATTGACTTGCAGGAAAGAACTGAGGCCAAGGTAAGTCCTCTAACTCGTGAGTGTGCTTAGGAAGCCCTTTGGGCGTATTTTCTTCCTAATAAGGGTTTAGGGGTGGACTTGCTGAAATATTATCTCACTGGTTATTGTATAATCATTTTCAGGTCCTTAGATAGTGGTCGTTGAAGACCGAAGCCCCGGAGTCTGTGGAGGTGGAGTTCGAAGGATCAGCGTATGTGTTCGGCCAGTATGTCGTAAGACAGTTCTTTTTTGAGAGCCGATCTTTTGTAGGCTTTTGACCAGGCTCGTTTTGTACCTAAACCCCGTCGTTTATAAGAGTGTGCTTTTGTGAAATATTGCCCTGCTTTCCTATCCCATGTTGTTTGTTGTCAGGGGTTTTTGTTTCACATCTGCATGTGCTTAAAATGAAAGGGTCAGCGGCTCGTCCTAGGATGTCACACAATTTATCGACCGCAGAGAGATGTGTGCGCGCTCGAGGTTCGGGGTGTGACAATATGTCAATGAATTATGTCTGGAATATTGGGAGAGACATATATGTCAATGCATCACAAGATTTATCGATCGCCAAGCTTATATTGCATGTCATATAACTATTTCCATTTAGAATTTAGGAAACATTTTTATTTAGAACAACGCATGTTATTTTAGAATGCATATAGATTTAGGATAATTCATAGTTTTCATTAAACAAAAACCAAGCAAAATATGTTATTGGAATCATATAGGTTGCATTTAGGTTAAAGTTTAATTAGTCCATAGCATGCATATCATATAATGCTTGTCAGATAGAATTAATTTTTAATCATCATATCATGTAGATGGTTTTATTCATTTCATAAACAAGAAAATACAAAATGAATCAATTGAAATTGCATCTTAGTTATCACAAAATTGCTTAGGTCATGCATTAGTCATATTCATCAACATTTTCGTTAATAAGTTTGCATCCGTCATTGGATGTTTGTTTCCTAAGTCTAATCTTGCAGAATCCCCGTCTCAATGAATGTTAAATGGGGATCCATTCCTGCTTGCTCGTGCATTCTAGGTTCTTTAGTCTTTCCAGTAATTTACTTGCTGTTTTGATTATTGAATATCTCATTATTGATCACGTGGCCACATGACCATTTTCGCATGTTAGTGGCCTAAGTTCAAAATTGACTAAAACTGCATGCAAAAATATATATTTTTGAAGAGATTAGATATAAAAAAGATATTAGATTAATCTAGTATAATCAAGTTCTTGTATTTGTGAATCTCTGGTTCGTATAAATAAAATGTACTCCCATATTTTACTTGATGTCTAATTGACCAATAACTGATTAGTGGCATCTCCAAAAGGTAAGGTAAAATGCATGATTGAATCAAGTACCAAGTTGCAATTAGTAAGGCTTGAGAGATTCCATGCTAAGCACCAAGCTTAGTAGTCCATCATCTTTCCCTTTGTGATTCTCCTCTGAGAAGGTCACGACAGATGGATAGATATATACATAGATAGACAGATATGCAAATAAGTATCATAGATTAGAGAACAGAGTAATGGAAATAAAAATATGTTCGTACACACGAGTGATCGAGTTTTTTTGTTTATTATTACTAGCTAAGACAAGGGCACACGAAGCACGTATGCGCAGCCGCACACTTATCACTATAGTCATTTCCATGAAGGCAATTTTTCTGCAAATCGCTCTTATTGTATGTATAACTGCTTGTGATCACATGGCCTTGATCTCAACGCCCTCGATGATGAGCCCTTTCATCCATTTTTCGAAGGATTGCTCCATGGCAAATCTCACCTCGCCCGCATTCTTCTCGGTCATGTAGAACTGTCCGACCTCTAGCTCTTTCCGCTGTTCGCTTTCAGGTAACTTCGCCTGCCCTTCTTGGAGGGTCCCGTCCGGGCGACATAGTTTCAGGGTCACCGTCTGCCTCTTCAAGTTGCTTTCGAGCGTCGACCTCACCAGAAGCGAGACTTTGTAGTTAACCTCATGGGAAAGGTACCCTGTTGTCCAAAATGACCCTCCGACTTCCAGCCATTTCGTCCTCACCAGTTCCGCCATTTCGATCTGATTGCTGAAGTAGTTTTAAACGTTATTGATCAGGATAATTGTTGCGTTTACTGTTAGTGTAAAAAATTTTCACAACATTCACTGTAGGATGGCTGATGTGTAGATAAATTTGATTACACAATTATAAATATGTAGAAAGTTTTTTACATTGACAATAGACCTGATAAATTTATTTTTTATTATACTACGTAGAGATCAATATCAGACAAACTATATAAGTCAAGGGTAAGCGGAGAACAAAAGTAAAAAGCATATTAAAATTAAATATATAAACTTGACCGTTCCTTATTAATCAAATATCCAGATTAGTTAACAAAAAAAAAACCTACTAGTCTTCCTGATTAATGGAGTTTAGTTGGTACTTGGTTAGAAGGTAAATTTGCAATTTTCTACATACCATGTTTCTCTGTAAGTGTAATCAATACTTTGGAAATCAAAGTATTCTATATTAAGTATGTCTAGCAAGTACCTCCGAACACTTGTTAACAAGACATGTTTACTAATTACAGTTAGACAAAAAAATCTTTTGAAAAAAAAAGTTAACTTGGATGCCACATAAGTGAGGTATATTTATTATGCAATTATGAATTACTGGAACAAAAAAGCAAATAAAATGATAAATAGAAAAAAGGGCAAGGTCAGTATCTGTCACTCCGTCATAATGCATGGATCTCATAGAATAATGCGTACCCTTAGAGAAGCTCAAAGGGCTTTTCTTCTTGTTTACCTCTCAATCTCCTCTTGCTCCTTTATCATTATTCTTAATTTGGCCAACTATACATAGTATATGTATTACAACATCTCTACTCTCTTCGAATATTTTCCAGCCCCCGTAAAGCCCACTGTCCCTAGAGACCCATCTTACTCTCTCATTATCTGTTATCAACTAATATATAACGAAAAGCAAAAATAATGGGAAAAGCTTAAGCAAATTACAATTTGATAAAATTATAACACGGTTAGGTTTGGCCAATCAAGTGAAATGGATAAAAGAGAAAACTACAACTACAATATTACGACCATAAAATTGAAGTAAATAGTACCATTATAATTTTAAAAGATTGTAGAGATTAAAAAATCGATTTTCTAATATTTAAACAAGTTAAATAGGTTATAGTATATGGTTCTTAGTATATAATGAACTTACTAACTTTGACTGCAATATTTGAAGATGAAACTAAAATTTCATTCATTGATATTATCTTGTGCTCTTAATTTTATTGGCTTATCGCGCCCTTTTAAAGGCAAAAAAGAAAATTTAGATACCAAGACCAAAGAACGGTTGTTAGAGATTTTGTTATAGTTTTCTCAAGATGGTGGGAATTAATCAAAGAGTTACGAATTTGCCTCTACCTTGAAAGTATATATAGAAAACAATAGGGAGCCTTCGATGCCATAATTTGTTTGGGTTTGAAATTGTCTAATCATTGTACTCTGGGTTTGAATAAAATAATGACAATGATTCGGGACAATAATAGACGTAGACTTTAGCATATGGAGTATATGCAAGCCTAAATTTATGACTTTCGAGTTTACTCTTAACTTTTCTCAATGGATAATCCTTGATTCATTTATAACATCCAAATATTTATGCAAATATATAAGATTAGACTCGTGCTATGTGCTATGCACGGGTACAACATGCTAGGTTACAAGTAAAAATCCATATCTCAAGTTCAGTTGGCGAAATCACACAGATTTTTAAATGTGTTCAAGAAGAACAAATTTTATCCGAGTAGGTGAAACGAAATAACCCAGCCATCTATCTATATAGCACAAGTGTGTAAAACATCAAAAACATTATACCACAAATAATAATTCCAAGAATTATTAATTATAAAAGAAAAGAGAAAGAACAATATTATGTAGACTTGCATTAATACCCTCAAACAAATTTCTGTCTATTTCTATGGTTTTTCCTTTTTAGATTTCCCTGAAGAAATCCCATGAAATGCCTTCCTTTATCTTTTTTATGTTCCCCTTTATCCGATGTCATTCATTATGTTCTAGAATATGTAAAACTCTAACTAGACTCGTAGTGTAAGGCAAGTGCACTATATGATAAAAGATAAGTATATATGCTGCTCTAAGGATTGTTAAGTACCCGTTGCCCGTCCACTGCCAACATTCAGGTCTGTCGCCGAGGGCAATGTTGAGTCCCCTAGGATAGATTTTGAAGCAGTTCCGTTCTTGCTTATCGACCCAATACCTCTGCGTCAAACAGCGTTTTGAAATATAAGCAGAGAAACATCAATCAGTACGTGCATGTAGGTCAAAGTAAAAGGAGCAGGCACTTTTTAAACAAAGTTGCTATTGACCCATTTGAAATAACATTTGTGTGTGATCGTACGATATATCGTTAATTGTGTATAGACCTATATCGTCAAATGGATAAAATATAGGAAATTAGTTAAACAGAAAAAGAAAGAGAAGCCGATGTAATCGAGTTTTAATTAATCGACAACGACATCTCTTTGACACGTAAATTACTTTAAATGAAGGAAAAGGGACACGCACATGTATGTACAACGTTCAAAGAATTTGCGCATATCTCTTATAGTGCTCTATGAACTTTTCGCGAAAATGGTCGTAAACCTACAGTTATCGACTCTAAGGACATACAAGTATTATGTTTCGTATATATCCATTACCCGATATTGAGAGGGGGGGGGTGGGGGCTTGCCTTCTTCTTATCTTTGTAATCAACGCCTCCTTTCAAAAGTTTGCCTCTGTCCTCGCCAGGTTTGAGGTCCACGCCTGCTTCCTTCAAGATGTAGGTTTGCCTTTGCTCGTTCGCTGCTGCCATATTGTTCTTAGTAATATTTGATATAGAGAAAGGCGCATATAGCATGCACTCATCAGGTTTCGTTTGGTCTTTTCACTGTTCACGACGGTGTCAATAACCCACCTTTCTTCCTTTCTTTTTCTTCTTTTCTTTTTTCCACCCCTCTTTTTTTCTGATTGAAGGTTCCATGGAATTTATGATATCTCATATATAGATGCTTCTTGTCTATGCAGAAACCCCCTCCCAACCCAGCCCCCCTTCTCTCTCTCCCTCTCCCAAATAAGGATTCATTAACAGTATTCATATTTATCTAAATCAAATCATCCGAAAAGCTCATTGATTAAGAGTGTCGAGGTCACGCAGGGTTCGAAATACCAATATGATATACCTACGCTTATGACAGGTACACTTATCTTGTGCTATTTGATCTTGCTTACTTTGCAAGGGAAATATTGTCCAAGAGCCACACACACACACACACGTACATGAGCCTTTTCTTTTTTCAAATTCAAATTGTGTCTCCTTTGAAAAGTAAAGCATAAAGTTTCAAATTCCAAAGCTAATCATGGAAGAAGAGGGTCACATGAGATAAGTACTATATTCTTTATTGAGGTCATTCAGTACAAGTGATTCTAAATCTCTTGTGATCATCAATTCCTTGTGAGAAGAATAATTTCGTGGAGAAGAATCCAAACTCCATAGTTAGACAGTGAAAACGGGACAATACCCGTGTTGAATCAACAAGATCCACATATGGAGATTGATTGATAATTGGAGCAAAGAGAAATTGGCTTTAGGCTTTGAACCCATGTTAAGGGATATTTAATCGATCATTGGTGCTATCAGCAAATTCACATCGTATGTGAAAGAGTTACTTTTGGAAGACTAGTGGAGCTTATGAAGTCTTGTTAAATGAAATTTGGTCCATCCAATGGAGAACTCAAACATGCGATATCAAATTTTGCAATGGCAAAAATGGATATGAGATTTTTCACAGTTGATGTAGAACGCAAAATATTATGCTTCGCTATCCAAATTAGAACTTGAGGAAAAAAGAAAGATTCCAATTCTTTATAAAATAAAGCACCTGTGGAATGTTCCAATTTGATTATATTTCATTGTGCAAATGGTGTGGAAATAGCAATCAAGACCAATTCAATTCGTCGAAGTGTTTCAGTTTTTTATTTTCCTAGAAAATAAAAAACTTGTGCATTTAGATATTTTGTTTTATTGAAAATATCATGTTTGATTCATAAACATGAATGTTCTCAACATATGAGAAAATAGTATGAAAATGTTGTTCTTAAAAGCAACTTTTAATGTATGAAAGAACATTTATCTCAGTGCAGTCTCTATATGACGAATATATCTACTTTACCAAACATCCAAACAATCCTGAGGAACTGATTCCATCAGTTTATAAAAAAATTGAACTAATATACGTTTTTAGGAAAGATTTTTCTTTTAGGACTCAGAAAAAGAAAAAAAAATGGAAATATAAGTTGCTTGTTTCTAGTAAGGTTCAGATTATCAATGGCCAAAAGTAAGAAGGAATTATTCCGAAGATATCATCTCACGATGACTTGCCACTTACATGTAAAAAAGAAAAAGAATGAGATCTATATTTTCCCCACCGAAAGATCAGATTCTTTGATAGAAGAGCCACAATAACGTTTGTATGGAGCTTTCACAATAAAGTAACTAAAGCTTTTTAGGTTGCCGGAAAATGCATAGTGGGGCAAAAAAAAAAAAAAAAAAACGTTGTATAATATTCTAGGTGCGTCTTGTTCTTCAAGGTGTACTATTTACTATTCCTTGCCGGCGCTTTATAGTATTCTGGGTTTAAATAAAGTAATGACTCAACATTTGGGACTATAATAGATGTATTACTTTAGCATATGGAGTATATGCAAGCCTAAATTTATGACTTTCGAGTTTATAATTAATATTTTTCAATGGTTAATTCTCAGTTCATTTATAACATTGAAATACTTATGCAAATAGATAATATTAGACTCTGTGCGTAGGATACAAGTCAGAATCCATATCTCAAGTTCAGTTGGTGATATCACGCGGACAATTAATGTGTTCAGTTAGAACAAATTCTATTCCGAGGAGGGAGAAAGACATAACCCTAGCCATCTATTTATATAGCACAAGAGGGTGAATACCAAAAAGAATAATTCCTAGAACTATAATTATAAAAGAGAAGATGAAGATCAATATAATGTAGACTTGCATTAATACGCTCAAACAAATTTCTGTCTATTTCTTTGGTTTCCCTTTTTAGATTTTCCCTAAAGAAATCCCTTGAAATGCCTTCCTTTATCTTTTTTAGGTTCCCCTTTATCCGATGTCATTCATGCTTCACTAAAATATGAAAAACCCTAATTAAGACTCGTAGTGTAAGAAAAGATGCTCTATATGATAAAAGATGCGTATATATGCTGTTCTAAGGATGCGTATATATGTGTATGTGTTACCCATGCTAAGTTACCTTGCCTTAAACTGCCACTAGGACCTTCCCGTTGTCCATCGTCAGTCTCTTCATCTAGTTCCGTCGTACTTTCATTTACCTCAAATCTGCCACAAACAGCGTTTTAAAATATGAGCAGAGAAACATCAATCAGTACGTGCGTGCAGATCAAAGTAGAAGGAGGAGGAACATTATTAGAAAGTTGCGATCGAACCATTCAAAATGACATTTTTGAGTGCTTATACGATAAATCGCTATTCGTGTATAGAATTATCTCATCGAACAAGTAAAATATAGGAAATTAGTCAAACAGAAAGAGCAAAAGAGGACAATGCGAACAAGTTTTTTTTTGGCCGAAACAATGCGAACAAGTTTGAATTAATCAACAACCACATCTCTTTGGCACATAAATTACTCTCTTCCGCGACAAATGAAGAAAAAGGGACGACGCGTGTGTATATACACATATGGACGTTCAGATATAGAGGAAAATTTGCGTATTTCTCTGATAGTGCTATCTGAACTTTTCGCGACGATGGGCATACACCTACAGTACTCAACTCTAACGACATACGATCATATCTTTCATATATATCCGTTATCCGATCAAGATCGAGAGAGAGAGAGAGAGAGACCTGGGGTACAAGTAGTTAACCTCTTGACTTGACCGGAAAAATAACTGCCAGAACCAGTTCCTTGATGGTATCTCCGGTGGATATCTATACATTATGATCGACACCAGCTTCCTTCTAGAAGGATTTGCCTGAACTTGCTCACAGCCCAGGCGCTGCCGCCATTTAGTTATTCAGTAATGTTTATATATACCGAATAGCATGCACTCAGCAGGGATAGTTCGGTCTTTTCCCTGTTCACGACGGGAATAATTAACCCACTTTTCTTCCTTCCTTTGTTTCCTTTTCCTTTTTCCACCCCTCTTTTTTCTAAATTAAGGTTCCATGGAATTTATGATCTCTCATGTATAGATGCTTCTTGTCTAAGCAGAACCACCCCCCCCTTTTTCTCTCTCGCTCCCTCCCTCCCTCCCTCTCCCCAAATGAGGATTTATTAACAGTTTCATATTTGTGTAAAATCAAACCATCCGAAAAGCTCATCGATTAAGTGCGTCGAGGTCACGCAAGGTTCAAAATACCAATCCGATATACCTATGCTTATGACAAGTACATTTATCTTGTCCTATTTGATTTTGTCTACTTTGCTAGCGGAATATTGTGCCAAGAGACAAACACACGCACCTTGTACGTGATCCTTTTTTTTTTTTTCGATTCAAAGTTTTTCCCCTTTGAAAAGTAAAGAATAAAGTTTCTGATTCCAAAGCCAATGGTGGAAGAAGAGTGTCACATAAAATAAGTACTGGATTCTCCACTGAAGTCCTTCATCACAAGCAATTCTAAATCTCTTGTGATTGTCAATTCCTTGTGAGAAGAATAATTATGTGGAGAAGAACCCAAACTCCATAGTTAGATGGTGAAAACAAGACAATGTATGTGTTAAATCGACAAGGTCCAATATGGAATGATTGATTGATAATTGGAACAAAGAGACAATGGCTTGAGGCTCTGAACCCATGTTAAGGGATATCCGATGCAAAAACTGAAATTGCTACATGCAGATAATAGCATGTACATGAGACTCATTTGAAATTACATGTTCAATCAGTCATTGGTGCTATATGCAAATTCACACCGTATAGGAAAGAGTTAGTTTTGCTAAGACTTTTATATCTTATGAAGTCTTGTTAAATGTAATTTGATCCGTTCTGTCTAGTAGAGAACTTGATCATGCCACATGATGTTGGCATGGAAAAAATGGAAATCAGATTTTCCACGATGGACGCACAGCGCAAAATATTATGCTTTGCTATCCAAATTACAACTTGAGGAAAAAAGAAAGATTTCAATTCTTTTATAAAGGAAGGCACGCACGGGACATTTCAATTTGATGCTATCTGACTGTGCAAATGCTGTGGAAGTAGCAATCAAGGCCAGCTCAATTTGTGAAAGTGTTTCAGTTTTCTTTTTGTTTTCTTGAAAATGTTGTCTTTGATTCATAGAAATAAATGTTCTCAACATATGAGAAAATATTATGAAAAAGTTTTTTTTAGAAGCAAATTTTAGCGCACAAAAAAAAATGTTTCGTGGTCTTTATTCAATAGCCAAAAAGAGGAAGGAATCATATAGCTTATTTAAACATATGTTTCTAATCTCACTTAAACATATGATGAATTATGGCTAAAGTTCACCGCAAGTGTCAAAATTTGGCATGGGCGAACACTTAGGGCGTGTTTGGTAATGTTTCTGTTCAAATATTGTTCAAGGCAACAAAAATAGAAAAAAATGTTTCTGTTCGGGAACAATTTTTGACCAGAAAGATGCGTTTGGTAAACTTATTCCGAGAATAAAAAATGAATCGAAACACATTTGGTAAATTTATATATTTTTTTGTTTCTTTTAATTTTTAAATATTTTTACTTTATTTTTCCTCTTTTTTATTTTTCTTCTTTCAGCTAGTCGCCAGCCTCCGGTGACCGGCCGACGGGGGCCGCAGCCTCGCCCAGCCACGGCGAGGCTTGCCGGCCCCACCGAGGCCGAGCCTCGCCGTGGTTGGGCGAGGCTCGGCCTCGCCTTGGCTGGGCGAGCTCGGCCTCGCCTAGATCCAGCGATCGGTCGCCGGCCATGGCCGAGGCCGACAATCGGCCAAAGAAAAAGAAGAAAAGCAAAAGAAAAGAAGAAGAAAAGAGAAGAGAGAGAAGAAAATGTTTCTTCAAAAGTGTTTATGGAACAAGAAATAATTCTTTTTTGTTTCTCATTTCTGTTCTTTTTTTGTGTTACGGGAACAAAAAAAAACAAAATTTGAACAAAAATGTAAACAAACGAGTTTCTATTCTTTTTTTGTTCCTGGGAATAAAAAAAAACAAAATTTATGTTCTTAAACAGAAAAAAGAAATAAAAACATGCAGCCCCTTAAATACCAAAAATTCCAAAATGTATACTTAAGTGTCAATTTTTTAATAAATTGGGACATTTAGGATGCGTTTGATAATCGATTTTGTTTCCGAAAACAATTTTTGATCAAGAATGATTCTTTTTTATTCTTTTCCAGGGAATAATTTCTAAGCATTTTAAGGCGTTTCATAACTGTCCAAAATTTATATTGCCGGAATAGAATTGTGTTTAGTTTCGTTCTCAAAATTTAATTTTTAAATAATTTTATTACTTTTTCTTTTCTTCTTTTCTTTCTCTTGTTCTTGTTCATGCTCGGCCGATCACTAGTCATCCCTCACAGAGCATTATTGGCACCCGACGAGGTTGCACCTAGTCGACCAAGCCTTGGCTAGGCAAGGAGCCTCGCCCAGATCTAGCAAGGCCGAGCTTACTTAGTTGCCAACAAGGCTTGACTTCGCTGGGCCATCGTGAGGTCGACGTCACTCGCCCCACCGACGGCCGGGCTAGCTCGGCCTCACCAAATTTTGGCAAGGCCCGCCAATGGCTAAGGGAGACCCAGCCAAGCCTCACCCGGCTAGGCGAGGCTTGTTAGTGGCTAGGGAGGCTCGAGCAAGACTTGCCTAGCCACCGGTGAGGTTGTGCCTCACCAATGGCTGGGCAAGCCTTAAGGAAGCTTGCAGAACCTTACCCTCACTTGGCGAGCCTCCACCAAGTTCACTAGACCTCGCCCAACCGGTTGTCCGCAACCAACGATGGAGTTGATAGTTGACGGCGGCGGCAGTGGAAGAAGAAAAGAGAAGAAGACCAAGAAGAAAAGAAGAAGAGAAAACAGAAATTTTGGTTAGCTTGATTCTAAAATTATTCCCAAGAACAAAGAAACAACATTTTTTTACTCCTTGATTCTTTTCCAAATCTATTCTCGGGAATAAATTTGTTCCTAGGAACAAAAATTTACCAAAAGAATTTATATTCCAAATCTATTTTCGGAAACAAAAGAACACAATCAAACACTATTTGGCAAGTTGCTAAACATACCTATTGACACCTAAATTTTGGCGACCCAGTTATTGATTTTTTACATAAAAATTAGGGATTAATTTTAACCCCTAAAAAAAAAGCATTAGAACAAATAAAATGAAAAAATGAAAAATTTGGGGAAATTGATTTGATTGATTATGCATGGAAATTTGAAATTCCGATGGATATTTAGATTTTGATAAATGCAGAAGCAATTAAAGATCATGTGAACAAAGGGCAACGATTTTGATAAAATGGAAGGAATCGGTGCAAGATCGAGCTGATTGCAAAATCATGTTCCGATTTGTAGTCGTGATTTAATGTGACAGAAGATGAAAACTTGAAAGTTGCCATGGAGAGCGGCTGTTAAGAAATCACTATAAAATAAGTCGATCCGTATGGATGCGAGGGTGGCGATTTTAAAAAAAAAAATCAAGAGTGAATTCAAGAAAGAATTTTCAGAGCAAAAACGTGAGGAGTGCTTTTTCTTTCGGGTTTTTAAGCTCAAAAGCCCAAAGAAAATCAATTCTTTTGTTTTGGGGAGAAGGGAGAAGTCAAAAGTCAAAAAGAAAATACAGCAGAGAGAAGAGATAGAGAGAGGAGACGAAGGAAGTGACGTGAGGGAGTAGAGAGAAAAAAAAAAAAGAGAAAAGGGGAACTGCGACTGTTCATCTTCCTCGGAAGACCCCTCCGACCGTGCCGGCCGTGCTCGCGTCGTCGCTTTGCTGGCGTCGCTACCACGGTCGCTCCACTGGTCCTGCCTCCGAACGTCGTTGCCGCGAAACCCGCTGCCTTCGCCACCGACATTCGCAGCACCGGCGCTCGCCTTCGCCGCACCGCTCCCCGCCATGACCTGCTCGCCTCCATTCACTCATCTGTTGCGAGCACTCGACGACAATGATCTAACACCCAGCAGACACACTGCAGTGCTCCGCTCACCGTCCGTGACTCCATGAGCATCGCCGCCACTTCACCGCCCCCGAGTCGCCGCGCCTCACTCGCAATTTGCAACGCCCACCACCGTGCGCCTCTATCCACGGCGACCACCCGATGCCGCACCAGCAAACCACGCAGCAGGTCGCCCGTCGCCCTCCTCCCCGCTAGCGAGCCATGCACCGGCAATCCCTAACGCTTGAGAGCCACGCGCCATCGTCGGCTATCCCCGTACCCGCGACCCGGCGCCCGAAGCCAGCAACCCACGTCCAACGACCGTGCTCGCCCGCCGACGCTGCGCGCCCGCCCAGCCTCTTCGTCATCGTCGCTAGCCGCACGGAGGCGCACCTTCGCTGGTCCCCTCGCCCGAGCTTCGACACCGGCCACCCCCCTCTCTGGCTGTCCATCAACGTTGTTGTCCTCCTCCTTAAGTATTTTATTTTTTTATTTTATTGTCATTTATTTATTCATTTTAAATTTTGTTATTGTTGTTTAAGTTAGAATATGGTTTGTCAATGTTAATATTTGTGCATTTTGTAGGCATTATCCGCTAGGATTTTGTGCGAAATTAATATAATTATTAATTTAATCCGAAAGATATCGGATTATTTTTTTAATTATATATTTTTTTGTAGAATTTTAATTGTTAAATTATTATAATAATTATTTTGATCCGTAAGATTTCGGATCAGATTTGTAGTTATTTTGATCCCTTTGTCGCGATAATTAGGGTTAAGATAATCGTTAATTTGACTTGTGAGACAACATGTTATTTTTTCAATTATTTTAATCCTCTATTTTGTTGATAGCTTAGATTTAATATTTATTCAATGATTACTTATCTTTAAAAGAAAAAACTAAAAAAATCAGAAAATTAAAAAAAAAAAAATCAAAATGCTGCATGAGCATATAGAATTAGTAAATTAGACATGTAGGTTTAGTAAATTAGGATTGCATTTTTAGATAATTTTTGGAATAGATTAGGATTGATTCAAGATAATCTTGGCACATTTCAATAATCTCATTTTTCTAAAAAGAATAGTTTTCTAAGATAGCATAGGGTTTAAGTCAAATTAATCCCTAGAATAAATTAGAAAATTATCCCTTTTTAGATAGATTAATTAGGCTTTTCATAAATTCTGAATTTCAATAAAAAAAAATGTAAAAATACTAGGCGCATGTTAACTAGTTTTCATAATAGAAGCATTTAATCAGAATTTGTTCATTAGTGAAATTAGGTCATGAGGTGCATGTTAATTAGTTTGCATAATAGGCTCATTTAATTAGACTTTGAATATTAATAAGATTAAGTCATTATGTTAAAAAATGCATTTTCATAAAAGAATTCTTATTTAAAAAAACCAAAAAAAATTGTTTGCTTTGTGTGATGCAATTTATTTATTGAATGTTTGAGCATCCACGTAGTCACTTTTTGCATGATAGTAATTTAGGTTAAAATAAATCAGCTGCCTGCAAAAAACATTTTGGAAAATTAAAAAGAAATGGTATCGAAAGGGCATTAGAGAGACCTAGTGTAACCAAGTCCCCGCACCTTTAGTCTCTGGTTCATAGGAGTAAAATAATTCTCCCATTATTTTACTTAGGTGTCTAATCGACTTATCAGTAAACTTATTAGTGGCGACTCCTAGATATTATTCATTTGCATGTTAAATAATTGAACCTTAAGTCGCGAATTGGTATGGGCTTGGGAGAGCTTGAGCTAAGTTTAAAAAACTTAATAGTCCATTAACCTAGTTTTAGGTGGTACACCTGAAATTTAAAATAAATGTGGCATACATGGCTTGCCGAGTTGACTACTTAGCAATCAAAACGATATCATTTTCCCCAAAAATTGATTTTGTATATAAATATTAATTAAATTAAATTAAAAAAATAAATAAATTAAAAAATGGGAGGGGCAACAATCAAGGCGACCCTTGCCATTGTCACCAGCCCATTGTCACTGGAAAGGGTCGGTGGTGTGGAGAGGCGAGGGTCAGTCATGATTAGCGTTACCACAGCCAACGGTGGCCTTTGGCCCCTCTAGGTAAAGGTCGATGACCCTTCTTGGATCTAAGGGAGGGCCACAAGCCCTCACCCCAGATCTAAGCGAGGGCCTGCAAATCCTCGTCAATGGTCAGCCATGGTCGTTAGCCACCTTGGCCGACCCTCACCCCAACCATTGCCAACCTTTTCTAGCAATGGTGGGGGCGATAGCAACGAGGGCTTGTAAAGGCCCTTGCTAAATGCTACCCCCTCCCTTTTTAAATTTTATTTTTTAAATTTAATTTAATTAATGTTTATATTTAAAATCAATTGTTGGGGCCAAAACGATGTCATTTTGGGACAAGATAGCCACGTGGATAATTTTTTTTAATATAATTGGCACCTTGGCAAAAGAAAGTCGCTGAAAAATGCCATGTCAATATTTTGGCCGGAAATTTTCTTGTTAGCACTTAAGTGTCCATTTCTTATCCGATTTTGGCACTTAAATGTACATTTTAGAAATTTTGACACTTAAAGTAACCACCCGTGCCATGTTTTGGTACTTAGGATATCTGACACTCGATGAATTATTTGACTATCCAATCAATTTTTGGGCCTCCATCTTTCATATATTAACTTTGAAAATATATTTCAAAAGAAAAATAATAAGACAAGGAAGAAGGTGGACAGTTGTTACTGGAGTATTCAATCTTGAAAGAAACTCTTCCCAGTTTTTAGCCACACGGTTGTATGTGAGCCTTTTTTTTCTTTAATTCGAAGTGTGTTTCCTTTGAAAAGTAAAGAATAAAGTTTCAGATTCCAAAGCTAATGATGGAAGAAGAGAGTCACATGAGATAACTACTAGATTCTCCATTGGGGTCACTCTCTACAAGTTATTCTAAATTTGTTGTGATTGTCAATTCCTTGTGATAAAAATAATTATGCAAAGAAGAATCCAAACTCCGCAGTTAGATGGTGAAAACGAGATAATGTGCGTGTTAATCGACAATGTCCACATATGGAATGATTGATTGATATGGCTCGAGGGTCTAAACACAAACTAAGGTATATTCAATGCAAAAAGCTGAAACTGCTATATGGGGAGAAGAAAAACATGTTCACAAGCTCATTTAAATTACATATTCAATGGATTATTAATGCTATCAACAAATTCACATTGTATCTGAAAGGGCTACGTTTGCTAGGATTGGTATAGCTTATAAAATCTTGTTAATTGTAATTTGATCTATCTAGTAGAGTACTCAATCATGTGATATGACGTATGCACAGCGAAAATAGAATGTACATTTTTCCTCAAATCCTTTGTTGAGAGGTAAAAGATTGGAGATACCATCATTTTTGGTACAAAAGTTCCAAAAAAAGGGAAACATAGTTAAAACTAAATAATAAAAAAAAAAGAGGATTATTTTTTCTAATTTTTTATATATCAGGAGATTTCACTTGGAAAAGAAAATGGCTCAGCTAAGTGGTATAGCCATGCCAAAGAAAAGAAAAGATTAGATATGGTGCAGAGACAGCCGGCAGATTTGCCTAGATGCGGCCACAAAATGAGATTTTTCACGGTCGGTGTATAGTGCAAAATATTATGCTTTGCTATCTAAATTACAACTCGAGGAAAAAGAGAGATTCCAATTCTTTTAGAAAAGAAAGCACGAACAAAGCATTCCGATTTGATGCCATTTGTCCGTGCAAATGGTGTGGAAGTGACAAGTAAGGCTAGTTCAATACGTGAAAATATTTTTAGTTTTTATTGTCATTGAAAATATGATAAATCAAAAAATTCTTACGATTTTAGATTGTTTTTATTTTCTTAAAAATGTCGCGTTTGATTCGTAGAAATAACTATTCTCATTATATGAGAAAATATTATGAAAATGTTCATTTTAGAAGCACTTTTAATATATGAATAACATGTTTTCAGTGCCCGGATAATCGAATTGGTATTCTTTTCCAGACATCTAAACAAACCTAAGGAACTGAATCTATCAGTGTAACAAAAAATTGAACTAAAATACGTTTTTAGAAACGATTTTTCTTTTAGGACTCATAAAAAGGGAAAAATGGAAATATAAGTTGCTGGTTTCTAATAAGGTTCAAATTATGAATTGCCAAAAGAAGGAACTATTCCCAAAGTGTCAGCTCTCTATGACTTATCACGTACACAAAAAGAAAAGGATGAGAATTATATTTTGCCAACTAAGGATCTGTTTGGTAATCGGCCAAATAGTGCCAATTTTCTATTCTTTTCTTCCTGTAAGTAGTTTTGGAACAGAATCGTGTTTGATAAAATTTTTGTTCTCGGGAACAAATTTCTATTTTTTTGTTCTCGGAAGTAGATTTTGAACAGAATAAAAAAAAAAAAAGAGTTGATTCTTGTTCTCGGGAACAAATCTAGAATCAAGCCCATATTTCTTCTTCTTCTTCTTCTTCTTCATTTTTATTCTTCTTCATCTACTGCTACCACCACGGTTGCCATTTGCCACCGTCTACCGTCTGCCACACACCACCACTGGTCGCCAGCAACCAATCTGGTGAGCTCGTCGGAGGCTTGCCAAGCCAAGGCGAGGTCCAGCGAGCTCACCGGAGGCAAGCCCAGCCACCGGCAAGGCTGGGCGAGCCTCATGATCTAGCGAGGCCAAACCTTATCGGTGGCTAGGTAGGCCTTGCCTAGCCCCGGTGAGGCCTACTTGGCCACTGGTGAGACTGAGCCTTGCCTAGCTACCGTCGAGGGCCGGCCTCGCTGAGGGTTGGCGACACTCGGTGAGGTCATTGGCCCTAGTCCGGCGACTAGTCACTTGAAGAAGAAGAATAGAGAGAGAAAGGAAAAAGAAAAGAAGAAAAAAAGGAAAAAAGGAAAAAAAGAAATAAAATTATTTAAAAATTAAAAGAAAGTGATTTGGAGTAAAAATTTTGAACACGGTACCAAACGCAATTCTTCCGGGAATTGAAATTTGACAATTACCAAACGGCTTAAAATGCTTAGAAATTATTCTCGAGAATAGAATAAAAAAGAATAATTTCTGATCAGAAATTGTTCCCGAGAACAGAAGCGTTACCAAACGTGTCCTAAAAGATCATATTTTTTACACGAGGCGCAAGAATGTTGGTATGAAGCTTTCACAATGGAATTATTAATGCTTTTTAGGTTGCCAGAAAATGCATAGTGGGAACAAAAGACATTGTCTATTCTATGTGCATGTTCTTCTTGGTAAAATTACTAAAAAGGTCCTAAACCTATTGCAATTGGGATGATTCAATCATATTGACACATAATTTTTAGTCGACGCGTCGTGAAAGTAAAAATCACGACTAAGGTTTCTGATCATGACGGAACCCATTTATCAACTAAAAAATATCATTTCGTTTCTGTCACGCCCCAAACCTTGAGTGCGTGCTCATCCCTTGGTGGTCAATAAAATTTGCAACGTCATAGGATGCGTCACCAACCCATTCATTTTAATGCAGATGCGGAAGCATATAAACTAATTCCCTGACGATAAAATACATGGGAAAGAAAAGCAGGGCTACAAATTTTCAAATCAAACACATTATTAAAAACCACAATCTAGTTTACAAATAGAGGTCAACTTTAAGGTCTAAGTACAGGAAGTCTATCTCCAAAAAGAACTTCTGAGCCACCCATGCTCCCGACCCTTTCGCTTCCAGCTTCAGGTTCTTTACACTAGGGACCTGAAAAGTTAAGCCCACGACGGGGTGAGACAATGTTTCAACGATTTTACCCCCAAAACCCTGACTAGGAAGGAAATACGCCTAGAGGTAGTCTATGCACACAATACATAAGACTTACCTTGCCTCAGTTCCCTCTTGCATGTTAGCATAATTCATATATCACATAAGTGCAGTAACAACACTCGAGCATTTGAAATGTCTCATTCAATCTTAGTCAATCAATCAATCAATCAATCAATTGAATCTACACAATTGATCCATAATTCAATCAAGCAATTCACAAGAGTCTCGATTATAAGACCAAATTGTTATCACACGTCTCATTCCGTGTCACATAATTCCATCCCATAATCAGGCATGGGTGAATAATCCCGACGGTTCAATCCACACCCGATATTCACTCTCAATATTCCAATTCAACATCCCCACTCAATATTCCGACTCCCCGTTCCAACTCAATACTCAATACCAGACACAAGATCAAACTCAAGGCTCTAGAGGTAGTTCCCCTGTGACTCAAGTCGCCATGTAACACGTAGCCCTTGATTACAACAAGCGATAATATAAGGCACTAGAGGCGACTCACACGAAGTCTCGCTATCATATAGTACTTAGTCCTTTATCACACTAGGTAATAGTATAAGGCACTAGAGGTGGCTCACACAAGTTTCAATATCGTGTAGCACTTAGCCATTCACTATCCACGACAATACTACAAGGCTCTAGAGGTAGTTCCCATGTGACTCAAGTCGCCATGTAACATTTAGCCTTTGATTACAATAAGCAATACTATAAGGCACTAGAGGCGACTCACATGAAGTTTCATCCTTGTGTAGTACTTAGTCCTTTACCTGCTCACAACCCATCGGGTTCCCTCAACACAACACATGTCACCTCAACTTTCAATAATCAACTTGCCATGACTATGAACCATCACACGATCACTCAATCACAGCCAAGGGCATTGTGCTCTACACTTAAATGCCTTAACTAAGATAACGAACTTGACATATTTTCTTCATACTAAAAACAATCGATAAAATAATCATGTGTGGGTACATGATCAGTGTGAGCCAAAAATACTATATATTCCTTTTCAAAAATCCCACTCTTTATTATAGTGCCTAAAAACATTTTTGGCGTTAAAAATCAACACCCGGTATTTTCTTATTAAATATCGAAATTACACAATTTTGGGATAAATATGCCAAATTATAATCACCACTCAATCTGCACCAAATAGTATTCGATTGCAAAACTAAACACACCATTGCAATCAACACAAAATTCCGGTCGACTATCCCGGTATAATTTCCGGGAAATAATAATTAATTAAATAAATACCAAAAATAATTAAATAAATGCAATTAAATGCCAAAAATAGAAACTTAGGCCAAAAACGCTTAATTAACCGCCTGAGCAGGCTGAGAAAATTTCCAAACCTATCTAGATAAATAGTACAACTTATCTAATCTCTAATCTATC